>NC_060149.1:35140233-35443263 GCF_021461385.2 Schistocerca piceifrons | reverse complement strand
TTTTCTGTAGGTCGCTAGTGCTAGGTGCTACCTTTCGCGTCTTCGTTTTCTGCACTTCAGAAATGAAAAGCAGGGGCGCGATTACGGCTTCAGGAACAACTGCATTGAAGCCACGGAAATTGCAACAGCGTTCTCCCACTTTACACGTAACTCTCCTCCTCTGCCACGAAAAGCGTGTTGTTGAGAAAACTGGAACTGGGGGGGAAGCAAACACGCACTGCTGCGAGGGGAGCGCTCAAGGAGAGAAAGGCAAAAAAACTGCATGTAGAGGGTAAGCTGGCGACCCTCGCCCCTTTCGCTACCTCAAACAACGGTCGGCCTTTAATGAAGCGAAACAAAATTGATGGCGCGAGTAATACAATTACCCGACAGGCAAGAGTACTTTCTGTGTAATTTGAGCTGCCTTGTCGTTGCTTATGCGGAGCAGATTATTGCATTACGGACGGGAGAGTGCGGCCCACGTAGTGCCTGTACACATGCTGCGACCAAACTGACACCAACTTGACAGCATAATGGAACACCAATTACATACTGCTCTATTACACAGAAAGCCATTCATCCTCTGCCGAGTAGCCACTTGCCTCGCCGCAGTCAGCTGACATACAGACCCACAACACATATATGTTCCGTGTCGGACAACATGCTATTCTAGTGACCAAGTAATCTTCCAGGTTAACATACGTGTAATTCATACAGGCAGTTGTTACCACAGCCACCAATAATCGTCCACAAATGTGAATGCTTTTACGAGTAATTCATATCAACACATAAATATTTAATACTAATAAATCAATACTTATTTAACTTCATAGCAAGTAGTCCGTAGGAAGTGTCTCTGCTGTTCTGATTTTTACGTTCAGCTTGGTTAAGAGGTGGATTTACGTATTGTATGACACTGATTACAGTTTAAGGGAAACTGAAGAAGAATCAGATTCATCGTTCTTCCACAAACTGTAAAATTCATCTTGTCATATAAAGGAAGGCTCTCCATACTTCAAGGTTCATTCAAGAGTTCTGATGTGGTACCTTGTTTCTTGATACCCTAGATAGACTCTGACATAAAACATGTCCGGCCGCTGAAGAGTCTATTTCCGATCGTGAAATCGTAGAAATAACACGGCAACCTTTATATTTCTCTAAGTCCAGGTAGCTGCACAAACAGGCAACACAGGCAGTTCCTGTAGGAGGTCTTCTTTCCTGTTTGACATATCACGTCACAATTACGCCTGTGGTTTACAGGTAAATAGCCCATCGTCTAACTGCAGCTTCCGACGGTCAAAGCCACTCGTTCTCTACATTTTTATAGCGCCTTTCGTCTGAATGGTGGTGTCCTGACTGTATTGGTAGCACAGCTACACCGTGTGATCAAAGGTATCCGTTCACCCCCAAAAACCAACGTTTTTCATATTAAGGGTATTGTTCTACCACCTACTGCCAGGTACTAGGATATCAATGACATCAGTAGTCATTAGACATCGTGAGAGAGCAGAATAGGGCGCTCCGCTGAACTCACCGACTTCGAACGTTGTGAGGTGTTTGGGTGTCACTTGTGTCATAAGTCTGTACACTAGATAGATCCACTGTTTGCGATGTGATAGTGAAGTGGATACATGAAGGGAGGCGTACAGAACAAAGGTGTACAGGCCGACCTCGTCTGTTGACTGGCAGAGACCGTCGACTGCCGAAGAGGGTCGTAATGTGTAATAGGCTGACATCTATTCAGACCATCACACAGGAATTCCAAACTGCATCAGGATCCACTGCAAGTACTATGCCAGTTAGGAGGGAGGTGATAAAACTTGGATTTCATGGTTGAGCGGCTGCTCATAAGCCACACATCACGCTGGTAAATGCAAAATGACGTAAGGGGCGTAAACATTGGACGATAGAACAGTGGAAAAACGATATGTGGAGTTATGAATCACGGTACACAATGTGACGATCCGATGGCAGGCTGTGATACGGCGAATGCCCGGTGGACATCTGCTAGCGTGTGTAATGCCAACTGTGAAAACAGGAGGCCGTGGTGTTATGCTGTGGTCGTGTTTTTCATGGAGGGGCATGCAGCCCTTGCTGTTTTGCGTGGCACTGTCACAGCATAGGCCTACATTGATATTTTAAGCACTTTCTAGCTTCCCACTATTGAAGAGCAATTCGGAGGTGGTGATTGCATCTTTCAACACGATCGAGCACCTGTTCATAATGCACGGCCTATGGCGGAGTGGTTACTCGACGATAACATGCCTGTAATGCACTGTCCTGCACAGAGTCCTGACCTGAATGGTATAGAACATCTTTGGGATGTTTTGGAACGTCGACTTCGTGTCAGGCCTCACCGACCGACATCGATACCTCTCCTCAGTGCAGCACTCCCCTAAGAACGGGCTGTCATTCCCCAACAAACCTTCCAGCACCTGATTGAACGTATGCCTGCGAGAGTGGAAGCTGTCATCAAGGCTAAGGGTAGGCCAACACCATATTTAATTCCAGCATTACCGATGGAGGGGGCCACGAACTTGGAAGTCACTTTCAGTCAGGTGTCCGGATTGTTTTGATCACATAGTGTACAATGTATTTCACTTTCTGACGCACCGGTAACAGCAGTTCCGTCGAATAACATTTCTTCAAAAGATTTCATTATAAACTCTTTGCTTTTGAACGCCACATGCGGCGGAGGTCTACTGAGCCTTCCATGAGGATATCGAGAATTTTCCTATCACTTTGGAGTGATCGACGGCGGAGGATTTTTCTCTTCGGCAGCATCTGTCGTGGCAAGACCCAGAAAAGATGAGATCTATAACGGAATTTCCTATTCCTAAAATTATGAGAGATGTAAGAAGCTTCCTCATATTATTTTCTTATTACCGTCGTTTTATCAAAGTTTTGTATCAAAGCCAGGCCACTCCAAGAGTTGTTAAAAGCTGATGCTCAATTTATCTGGGGTGGTGCTCAACAAGATTCTTTCGATGTGCTGCGAAAATCTCTGACGATTGACCCTGTACTTGGTCTTTATGATGAGAGAGCACCTACAGAACTACACACAGATGCCAGTAGGTATGGGATCGGTGCTGTTCGGGGCAAAGAGAAGGTTATAGCCTATGCTTCTAGGACACTTACAAAAGCAGAGATAAAATACTCAACTACAGAAAGAGAAAGTCTTGTTGTGATCTGGGCCATATGCAGATTTCTACAGTATCTCTATGGAAGGCCATTCACAGTTGTTACAGACCATTATTCACTTTGCTGGTTGACAGGTCTTAAGGATCCAACAGGACGACTCGCCAGGTTGGCACTACGTCTTCAAAAGTATGACATTACCATAATGTACAAAAGTGGAAGGAAACACCAAGATGCCGACTGTCTCTCAAGAAACCCTGTTGAAGATAGTGACAGTCTCGCTGCACTCCAGGATCTCTCTGCTGAGTTGAGAAGGACGCTGAGATATCTCAAATTATGCTTGCCTTAAATCGGTCAGAGGATGTGAAAGGACAGTTTAAGGTAGTTAATGGAATACTTTGCAAGTAATACTTTGATCCGTTTGGAAAAAAGTGGCTACCAGTAAGTACCTAAACACATGTGCTTAGATGTTCTACAGCAATTCCATGACACACCTGAGGCCCGACACTTAGGATTTATTAAGGCTTATGATAGTATCCGAAAGACATTTTTTTGGCCAGGTTTGTTTAGGAGTGTCCATCACTATGTGTCGCACTATCGAGAGTGCCAGAGGAGAAAGGCAGTTCCTCAGAAACCACCTGGCCGACTCATACAAATTCCACCAGCCGAAACGCCTTTCCAGCGTGTTAGGATTGACCTCCTCCGACGATTTCCAGCGTCTGCTAGTGGCAATAGATGGATTATTGTTTGTACTTATTATTGACGAGCTATGGCATTACAAAGGCCGTGAAAACAGCCGAAGTATCCGAGGTACCCAAATTCATCGTGGAAGACATTGTATTAAAACACGGTGCCCCAAGGTCGTTAATTACGGATCGGTGGAAAGTTTTTCAATCGAATCTTGTGACAGAGATCGCCGAAGGTACGAGGCGAGCCACCGCCCTGTTGTCTACCAGCCTGATGACCTCGTCTGGATTTTCACTCCTGTTCCTCCTCAGGCGCTACTTTGGAACTCAAAAGGTTGTAAGACAGTTGTCTGATGTTGCTTATGACGTTGAAGATTTCGACCCCGACACAAGACGACGAAAGATAAAAGATACGGCCCACGTCTTTCGAATGAAGCCACACAAGGATCCTGAAACCCAGGATAAATTCGATGCTCCAGCGACAGACAACAAGCGGAAAGGTGACGAAGGCGTAGCGGCAAAGGAAGTTCTAAGAAAATCACCGCCAGGGCGAACATTAGTCATCGGGAGTCGGAGTATGTAGGACCGATGACTCGTTCCCTGACTTGGACGACATATAGCTGACACGCTGTTCTCGTAAGGACTGGGCACTGTCGCGGAAGAAGCTGAGTAGCAGAGTCACTGTGGTGCAGAGGTTACGATACACTGTTGCATAGACGGTCGGGAGTTCAAAACTTACCTGAACTGTAAAACTTTAATTTCTATATGCGGTTCAAGTACATTCCAGAAGTATCCACAAATGTCAATAATCATTGTACTGGAATGTTCTGTAACTGTATACAGGGTGTTACCAAAAGGTACGGCCAAACTTTCAGGAAACATTCCTCACACACAAAGAAAGAAAATATGTTATGTGAATATGTGTCCGGAAACGCTTACTTTCCATGTTAGAGCTCATTTTATTACTTCTCTCCAAATCACATTAATCATGGAATGGAAACACACAGAAACAGAACGTACCAGCGTGACTTCAAGCACTTTGTTACAGGAAATGTTCAAAATGTCCTCCGTTAGCGAGGATACATGCATTCACCCTCCGTCGCATGGAATCCCTGATGCGCTGATGCAGCCCTGGAGAATGGCGTATTGTATCACAGCCGTCCACAATACGAGCACGAGGAGTCTCTACATTTGGTACCGGGGTTGCGTAGACAAGAGCTTTCAAATGCCGCCGTAAATGAAAGTCAAGAGGGTTGAGGTCAGTAGAGCGTGGAGGCCATGGAATTGGTCCGCCTCTACCAATCCATCGGTCACGGAATCTGTTGTTGAGAAGCGTACGAACACTTCGAGTGAAATGTGCAGGAACTCCATCGTGCATGAACCACATGTTGTGTCGTACTTGTAAAGGCACATGTTCTAGCAGCACAGGTAGAGTATCCCGTATGAAATCATGATAACGTGCTCCATTGACCGTAGGTGGAAGAACATACTGCCGAAACTAAACTGAGCTCTGACATGGAAATTAAGCGTTTCCTGACACATGTCCGCGTAACATCTTTTCTTTATTTGTGTGTGAGGAATGTTTCCTAAAGTCTGGCCGTACCTTTTTGTAACACCCTGTATATACTGTATGTGTTCTGGCTGTATGTGCAAGTGCTGAACAAACCTTCGTTAAGTGAAGTTAGTGTTCGTCATTCATTTAATTACACGTTCTCATATGTTATAATATGATGGGTATTGCGTTACACTAATTGGCCAATGCAAGACATGAGTATCACTCAAAATCAATTTTGTATTTTATGATCCAGTCAGAATAACTCACTACGTCGTTTAATGTAATTGGTAATGCCTTAGATCCCGTTTATTTTCATTTTAGAAGTGACACCTTATAGCAACTTTTTCGTCAACAATTCGTATTTTTCCGTCAAGAGGCAGTCATTAACTGCAGTGAAAGCTGACTTACGGTAAATACATGCGATAAACTGTGTGAATATCTAACATTGCATTCCCTATAGTAACACAGGCACATTGCACATTTTGAGGTCCACATGTGGATTCATGAAGACTGACCTAAGGTATTCGGTTAGACTGAAACCAACTTAATTACCTATTTTGAAGCTACCCAGAATAGAAGGGAGTGGTTAACGCCGGTGTCAGCAAACATCTACCCCAGTGTCTAACTGCTACACACATTTAACAGCGGGCAACAATACTGAAGAGCCGAAGAAACTGGTACACAAGCCTCAAATCGTGTGGGGCCCATTCGAGCATGCAGAAGCACCTCAAGAAGACCTGGTATGGACTCGACTATTGTCTGAAGTGGTGCTGGAGGGAACTGACACCATGAATCCTGCAAGGCTGTCCATAAATCCGTAAGGGTACGAGGGAGTGGAGATCTCTTCTGTACAGCACGTTGCAAGGCATCCCACATATGCTCAGTAATGTTCATGTCTGAGGAATTTTGCGGCCAGCGGGAGTAGTTGAACTTATACGAGTGTTCCTGGAGGCATTCTGTAGCAATTCTGGGAGTGTGGGTTGTCGCATTGTCCTGCTGGAATTGCCCAAGTCCGTCGGAATGCACAATGGACATGAATGGATGAAAGTGATCGGGCAGGATGCTTACGTACATGTCACCTGTCAGAGTCGTATCTAGACGTTTCAGGCGTCCCATATCACTACAACTGCATATGCTCCACCCCATTGCACAGCCTCCACCAGCTTCAACACTCTCCATCGGACATGCAGGGTCCATGGATTCATGAGGCTCTCTCAATACCCGTACACGTCCATCCACTCGATACAACTTGGAAGGAGACTCGTCCGACCAGGAAACTTGTTTCCAGTCATCAACAGTCCAATGTCAGTGTCGACGGGCCCAGAAGAGGCGTAAAGGTTTGTGTCGTGCAGTCATCAACATCGATGATGTTTCGTTGAATTCGCACGCCGACACTTGTTGATGGCTCAGCATTGAAACTGCAGCAATTTGCGAAAGGTTTGCACTTCTGTCACACTGAACGATTCTCTTCGGTCGTCGTTGGTCCTGTTCTTGCTGGATCTTTTTCCGGTCCCAGTGATGTCGGAGATGTGATGTCTTACCGGATTCCTGATGTTCATAGTTCACTGGTGAAATGGTCGTTCGGGAAAATCCCCACTTCATCGCTAATTCGGAGATGCTGTGTTCCACGTTGAAACTCACTTAAACCTTGATAACCTGCATTGTAGCAGCAGTAACCGATCTAACAACTGCACCAGACACTTGTTGCCTTATACAGGCGTTGCCGACCACAGCGCCGTATTCTGCCTGTTTACGTATCTCTGTATTTGAACACGCATATCTATACCAGTTTCTTTGGCGCTTCAGTGTATATTCACTTCAAAACTTCTCCCCTGATGTACTGGTCCTACGTGACGAACAAAATTCAAATTCTTATCGTTGAAGGGCGAGCCGAAGCTCTTCAGAAAAATTTGTGTAGTGAGGCAGCTTCATCTAGGAACCAATAGCATGACTTAGTGAGTCTCGGTTGTGAGAAGATTTTAAACGTAACGGTTTTCTTCAGATTTTGTTAAAGAATTTCTTCTAACAGTTCGTAGCTACATTGAAAAAGAAAACGGAGAACAACAACCTAGAAAGTACTGGTCCAATGTCTGACAATTGATGACGCCCTTGCATCACAAGGCACATGTGGAACCACTGAGATAATTCGAACCTTCCGGTAGCAGCTCTCTCTCATTCCAATAGAGGTCGTTGAGCTGCATAACGAAGCCTTAAGCATAATAAAAGCTATAACTTAAGTGAATAATGGCACTCATGGAGTCCAGAAGTTAAATTTTCCGCCTCAGTGCCCCACTTTACTTCAGAATTGTGTAGCGTAGGTCGTCGATGTGGGAATGGAACGACGAGTGAATTTAGCGGCACAATTCATGATCAGAAGCGGGAGAAAATACACTATCAAGGGCTTGTCAATTATTTGCAACGGTTTTGTCAATTCTTTTCAGTGCAGGAGCAGCGAAGTAACGAAATGATTGTCGAGCTTGTCTTACACGGGCTGTCAGGGGGAGGTGAGAACCCGTTTGGTTTTTATATAGCGTAATCACCAGATATGTCAGCCGTCGTCTTTCAGCCAGTGTATATTTGAGGTATTTAATTAGGTTAAATCTAGAATTACTCATTTCTGTAGCTTTTGACTGCAGGAGGAGGATTTTAACGTCAATGTTGTATGATTACTGCGGAGGGATATCAAAGCCAGTTATAGTACTTTCCGCACATTCAGCAGACGGTATGCGAAACACTGAGGTACATAATTTTCCATCATGATTACAGTATCCCCAGAAACACATCGAATGAAACACTAGCTTTGGTAGTTTGCATTTCAATGGAAAAAAGTAATTGAAAATCAACCTAATCTCACACGTCACGAAACTGTAAGGTATTAAACAAACTGTTAGAGATTTTGGGATACGTAACCTGTTGGATTAAAGCAAGACATCGCTACGGCCGCAGGTTCGAATTCTGCGTTGGGCATAGACGTGTGTGATGCCCTTAGGTTGGTTACGTTTAAGTAGTTCGAAGTTCTAGGGGACTGATGGTCTCAGAAGTTAAGTCCCATAGTGCTCAGAGCCATTTTCAAAGCAAGACATCGATGCAGTTCAGTGGCGAGCATGTCCGAAAGAACAGATACCATCCTCATGTAGATAAGGCTTACCGGCCAATGACCTTCTTCAGTGCGGATGCACTCACATTGCCCGATTTCTTACGGGAATCGGTAGATTGCCTGCCGCGTGTAATGAGTATAGTCGGCATAGGCACTACAAATGTAGTGTGTGGACATTAAGTGGAAAAAGTGGGTCTCACGGATAGCATGCCAGAGATAAGTCCCTGAAGTCGCAGAATCCTCTGTCTACTCGGTGACTCAGACGGATAGAGCGTCTGCCATGTATGCAGGAGAGCCCGTGTTAGAGTTCTGTTCAGAGCACACGTTTTCAACTGTCCCCGTTGATATTTTTCAACGCCTGTAAGCAGTTAAAGGTCTGGATTACATCGTAATTTCATTGTTACCATTAGGCTCGAACAACACGCAGGTACTATGGAAATACTTCAGGAACTTAGATGGGAGTTACTGAATAGAAGGCGAAGTTCGTTTCCTGGAGCACTACTGAGAAAATTTAGAGTACCGGATTTCAGGTTGAGTGAAGAACGATTCTTGTGTTGCTAACGTACATTTCGCGTAACGACCATGGAGATAAGATACGAGAAATTAGAGCTCATAAGGAGGCATACAGGCAGTCAGTTTTCCTTTGTTCTATCTGCGAGTGGTACAGAAAATGAAGTGACCAGTAGTGGTACAGGGTACCTTACGCCATATGCAATACGGTGGCTGGAGGAGTATGCATGTACACGTAGATGTAGACTTTGTACCTCAAAATTTACTTTGTATTGCGATACATACAAATAAAATATCATGACTACCGCGAAAATATATGTCGGTGGGAATGGATGCAAGAAGAAACGCAGTAAACTAATTATTCGATGTCATATAGTAATCAATTCATTTCAGGTTTCATAATTGAAGAAACTGGTAATTATATTCATTAACACAGAAACTAAACTGCTGATGTGGGCAATATGCAATTCTGCATATTTGATCTTGATATCTATACATGTAATGCATGCTAACTAGCCTGTTTATTGCATTCGTAACGTTCCCTAACTAATGAAAAGAATCCGATCCATATCACTGGTCACATGGTTCCTTCGCATCCTCCAACGACTTTTTTTTTTACTTGCCTCCTATACCTTCTCAAATGGCTCTGAGCACTATGGGACTCAACATCGGTGGTCATCAGTCCCCTAGAACTTAGAACTACTTAAACATAACTAACCTAAGGACATCACACACATCCATGCCCGAGGCAGGATTCGAACCTGCGACCGTAACGGTCACGCGGTTCCAGACTGAAGCGCCTAGAACCGCACGGCCACACCGGCCGGCTATACCTTCTCCCACGAGGTATTGGATAATGGTTGCCAGAAGCCTTACGAATTGTGTTCGACGTCGAATGTCACAAGTGAAACACGCGCTTGATTACCCGGAATTTCCATGTTACTTTACGTAGCTGAGTAAATAAAACCAAGATGAAACACTAATTTATCCATTAGCATAACTCACTCGAATAGCAGAAGAACAAAATTTTGAAGCACAGCCTTCCATTTACAGTTATAACACTGAACCCAGCGGCTGCGACAGTAGTAAAGGATGGACGTGATCACAAATTCGTAGCTACCTGTAGCAGTGTCAGAGTCCGTAATACGTATTCGATTGTTGAGCAGTGTACTGCAGCCCGAATTCATCTGTCGTCACGGTGTTAAATAAACAGAAACTGTTGCACAGTTCTGCCTGTCACGAGCCTACTGCTTTAGTCTTTTCCTAATGTGCCTTTCCTAGTTCCATGTAAACAACACGCTGAAACATTCGACATTCCATTATTCCAGGTTCACTGGTTGTGTGCAACGGTACCAAATGGGGATAGGAAAGCTCTTGCGATTGAGCGAATAACAATAATAACAGTAACAATAAAAAACTAATAATGAATGAGGGTCATTGCGTTAGGGACGAAGACCGACGATAAAATATGAAAATAAGTTGAACTGGGCTAATAGTTCAGTTGGAGCAATGTAAAGGTTTTCTTATCATTTTTTACTGGATTCCTTTTGCAGTTATCTGCAGAGAAAACAGAAAACACTGAAACAATACACATCAGTAGTCCTACGAGATGAGCAACCAGCCTTGCCTTAGATTACGAGAGAAGGATGACGCCACGGAGCAACCATGACACTGCTTCTTTTAGCTCTCTGCCATTACTCTGATGGTAATTAGTTCAGACAATTCACAACATAAAGTACAAAACCAGTTGAAAGTTAAGTGTCAAATGTTCTTCCTCGGGTCTAAAAAATAAATTGACGATATCTACACCATTCAGTCGCGATGACTATCAAGAACACGTCTTAAGTATGAAAAGACAGTATTAGTAGGCTAAATCAGTCCCACATCTGCAGATCATTGTTATGACAACAGATTCACCAAAAAAAAAAAAAAAAAGTGTACAACACTGCAAAGCCAATCTGAAACTGATATTCAATCTAGTCCGAGACTCCGTGCTCTCGAAATTTCAGATATGTAGTCTGGCCAGCTGTATGAAAAGAATAGAAAGGTGAATAACATCTCAATCAGTGTTGTTTCTATTTCTGTGACTCTGATCAAGAATAATGTTTACCTAGGGCAAATATTTATGTGTACTGACAACAACCTACACCATTGAATAGCAGCAGGAATGCTAAGAAATACTTTCAGAAATCAACACCCCTACGACTGATACTTCCATTTCTCTGACCAAAGGTAATGATTAACCAGGCGTAACATTTACGTGCTCTGACAACATTCTACACCATTAAATAACAGCAGGAAGGCTGACAAATACACTACGGGCCATTAAAATTGCTACACCACGAAGATGAAGTGCTACAGACGCAGAAATTTAACCGACAGGAAGACGATGCTGTGATATGAAAATGATTAGCTTTTCAGAGCATTCACACAAGGTTGGCGCCTGTGGCGACACCTACAACGTGCTGTCATGAGTAAAGTTTCCAACCGATTTCTCATACACAAACAGGAGTTGACCGGCGTTGGCTAGTGAAACGTTGTTGTGATGCCTCGTGTAAGAGGAGAAATGCGTACCATCACGTTTCCGACTTTGATAAAGGTCGGATTGTAGCCTATCGCGATTACGGCTTATCATATCGCGACATTGCTGCTCGCGTTGGTTGAGATCCAATGACTTTTAGAAGAATATGGAATCGGTGGGTTCAGGAGGATAATACGCAACGCCATGCTGGATCCCAACGGCCTCGTATCACTAGCAATCCAGATGACATGCATCTTATCCACATGGCTGTAACGGATCGTGCAGCCACGTCTCGTTCCCTGAGTCAACAGATGGGGACGTCTGCAAGACAACAACCATCTGCACGGACAGTTCGACGACGTTTGTAGCAGCGTTGACTATCAGCTCGGAGACCATGGCTGCGGTTACCCATGACGCTGCATCACAGACAGGAGCGCCTGCGATCGTGTACTCAACGACGAACCTGAGTGCACGAATAGCAAAACGTCATTTTTAAGGATGAATCCAGGTTCTGTTTATATCATCGTGATGGTTGCATCCGTGTTTGGTGACATCGCGGTGAACGCACATTGTAAGCGTGTATTCGTCATCGCCATACTGGCGTATCACCCGGCGTTATGGTATGGGGTGCCATTGGTTACACGTCTCGGTCAACTCTTGTTCGCATTGACGGCACTATGAACAGTGGACGTTGCGTTTCAGATGTGTTACGAGCCGTGGCTCAACCCTTCATTCGATCCCTGCGAAACTCTACATTTCAGCAGGATAATGCACGACCGCATGTTGCAGGTCCTGTACGGGCCTTTCTGGATACAAAAAATGTTCGACTGCTGCTCTGGCCAGCACATTTTCCAGATCTCTCACCAATTGAAAACGTCTGGTCAATGGTGGCCGAGCAACTCGCTCGTCACAATACGCCAGTCACTACTCTTGATGAACTGTGGTATCGTGTTGAAGCTGCACGGGCAGCTGTACCTGTACACGCCATCCAAGCTCTGTTTGACTCAATGCCCAGGCGTATCAAGGTCGTTTATCCGGCCAGAGGTGGTTGTTCTGGGTACTGATTTCTCAGGATCTCTACACCCAAATTGCGTGAAAATGTAATCACATATCAGTTCAAGTATAATATATTTGTCCAATGAATACCCGTTTACCATCTGCATTTCTTCTTGGTGTAGCAATTTTAATGGCCAGTAGTGTACTTTCAGAAATCAACACCCCAACGACTTATACTTCCATTTCTCTGACCAAGGGTAATGATTAACCAGGCGTAGCATTTACGTGCTCTGACAACATTCTACACCATTAAATAACAGCAGGAGGGCTGACAAATGCTTTCAGAAAAGGCTTCCTAACATTCAGATTTTCTCTTTTATTTGCAAGGGGCGATGAAAAAATTTTCGTTTGAGGGTGTTGTTGCAGTGCATATGCACCACAGCGCGTCTCTGATGCGGGTATATAAGCACCGACATATGGGAAAGGGGTTAGTGTGGCACTCGTGTCCTTCCGACGTGTGTGCGCTAAATGTGTGAACTATGGCTACGTTAATTCCAGATGCTTCCGAAGAGGACCCAGGTGCTTTTCTTTGCTGCCGAAGGGCAAACACAGGTAGACACTCATCGGATAATCAAGAAAGTGTATGACGCAGCATGTGTGTCGAAAACCAAAATTGTGGAATGGTTCCCAAAGCAACGTGCTGGTCGCGATTCCACAAAATAAGCCGGTCGATCTGGGAGGCTTGACTCATCCATTACGGAGAACAACAACTGGACTTTGCCGGCCGGATTGGACGTGCGGTTCTAGGCGCTACAGTCTGGAACCGCGTGACCACTACGGTCGCAGGTTCGAATCCTGCCTCGGGCATGGATGTGTGTGATGTCATTTGGTTAGTTAGGTTTAAGTAGTTCTAAGTTCTAGGGGACTGATGACCACAGCAGTTAAGTCCCATAGTGCTCAGAGCCATTTGAACCATTTTTGAACAACTGGACTTTTTATTCGATTAGGGAGGACTAGCTCATAGCCGTTCTTGCGCTAGCAGAGCACTTCGACACAAGCTTCGGTAGTGTGCAACACATTATCCGGCAGGAGTTTGGGTGCCTCAATTGCTGCAGCAAGTGGATACTCAGGACGTTGAATACCGAACTAAAAGCAAACCGGCTGGCTATTTTCCTGCAGAACGTGTACCGTTTCAGTGCTGAAGCAACACTTTGCTAGAGGCTACAGGAGTAGCCATAGTGGTTTTCATCATGAATACCAATTTGCATCACCTGGAAAACTAGAGAAAGTCTCTGAGCAGATTAGAAGCAACTGTCACTGTCACAAATCTATATTTTGTTTATCATCTCAGTATGAAACAGGACGGGGAAAAGCTACGGAAACAATGAAGAAGCACTTTGTTATGCAATATCCATGGTAGATATGGAGGTGAAAAACTTATGAAAGTACACCACTACACAATTGCCTACTTCTGTTTCTTGTGCTTCAAAATTCATTTTTTCTAATGAATCCACGCCTTGGCTTATTACTCGAAGGCCTCCATGAATTAGTCTATTATCCACAAGTCTGGATAAAGTGTGTTTGAGTTCAACAGTAGGTAGTGTGTTACTGTTTATTGACATTTTGGACAATAATTTTACTTTGTTATTTTACATTGTAGACTTGTTTTCAGTGCAATAGGAGAGACCCAACAAGGAAAGACGACAACAGGAGCCCAGTGACACAGACAGAACTGTGCAACAATTTCTGTTGGTTTAACACCGTGACGACAGATGAATTTGTGTCTCAGTATATTGCTCAACATCCGAGTATGTAGTATGGGCCCTGTCACTGCTAGGGGTAGCAACGAATTTGTGATCACGACCGTGGTATCTCATTGTTTCAGCCGCTGGTTTCAGTGTTACAACTGTAAATGGAAGGCTGTGTTTCATAATTTTGTTCTGTTGCTGTTCCAATGAATTATGCCGATTGAGAAATTAGGGTTTCATCTTGCTTTTATTTACCAGCTACAAAACTAACATTGACATTCTGGTTAATCAAGTGCGCGATTTACCTGTGACATTCGATTTAGAACACAATTCGTAAGCCTTCTGGCAACCTCTAATCAATACCTCGTAGCAGTCATAGTCGTCCCTTTACGAATACCAAGCATGAACACATAAAAAAGTAGTTGTAAAGATTCGAAGGACCATCAGTGACATATACTTAGAGTCTTTTTATAAGTTATGGACGAAACAGGTAAAAATGTAAATGTCGTGTGACTAGGGCCTCCCGTCGAATAGACCGTTCGCCGAGTGCAATTCTTTCGATTTGACGCTTCTTCAGCGACTTGCCCGTCGATGGGGATGAAATGATGATGATTACGACAACACAACACCCAGTCCCTGAGCGGTGAAAGTCTCCGACCGAGCCGGGAATCGAACCCCGAACCCGGGCCCTTAGGATTGACATTCTGTCGCGCTGACCACTCAGCTACCGGCGGCGAACACTGAAGAGGTGGGAAACATTAAGAATGTAATGAACAGGCGGCGCGCGGAGTGACCGCGCGGTTTGAGGCGTCATGTCACGGACTGCGCGGCCCCTCCCGCCGGAGGTTCGAGTCCTCCCTCGGGCATGGGTGTGTGTGTTGTTCTTAGCATAAGTTAGTTTAAGTAGTGTGTAAGTTAAGGAACCGATGGCCTAAGCAGTTTGGTCCCTTAAGGATTCACACACATTTGAACATTTGAAGGAACAGGCTAGCAAGTACGCATTATATGTACAGATCTCAAGGTGAAGGGTGTAGAACTGCATATGGCCCACATCTACCGTTTAGTTTCTCCGTTAATGAACATAATGATTAGTTTCATCTTTTCGGAAACTTCAGATGAACTGATTACTACGTAGCGTCTGAGAAGCGTCAAAGCTGTGCGTTCCACCTCTTCATTCCGCGATACTTTAATATATAAATTAACGACATTTTTGATATTAAAATTAGAAGCCGTTTGATAAGGAAAGTAATATAATCTCAGTTAAATCCTATCGAAATGGGGGAAGCTGCATAAACGCCTATTTAACATATTTCTACTCTACAATATAACGACAGTGATTGTGTATACAGTTTCTTTTCTTTTTTTCATTTCTGCCTTGCAGCTAGACTTTGCATGTGTGTTGGTTATGGCTTAACACGATTCCAGCGAACTATGTCCGCCCCAAAACAGAAAGGACGTTCCAACACAGAGACTATCCCAAACCCCCCCCTCAGCGCAGGAGGTGGGCGAAGCGCCGGACCGCTGTAACAGGATGCTACTACGTGGCCTCTAGGCGCCCATTTTGCGACTCACTTCCCGGAGAGACGACGACGGCTACTCTGTTTTACTGCTCTGGACGTCTGCAAAACGCTTTCTTGATGGGGTGAGGAATCTTAAACTCATGGGTGATTTTATGAGCCAATCGAAAGAGAAACTTTCTAGGGGAAATAGAGATTAGGAAACATTCTAAAAGATACGTGAGGTTTCTGACAATAATGCTCAGACAGTTCGCTCGCCAGTTCGGCACCTAACCCAGCATTTTCCACATTTTTTTTGTGCTCCTGCCAGAAAACAGCTTGATAGAGGCGTCAAAAATTAGACTTTAGGATCGGTTGGAATATTATGACGTAAATTTTTAGATGCAAGGTTGAGGAAGGGGACATCTCTACACTTAACTAGGGTAGCCGCAATTTCCTGCTTTGGTTGGAGTGCAGCAGCATCTTAATTTATTCATTTGCTGGGCGCTAAATGTAACTTGCTCATAAGCAGTTGGTATTTGAGGTACGAGAAAACTGTCGCAGAAATGATGCACGCTGCGGTCTTTCGAGACATCGGATTCTGCTCTGACTTGAGACACTTTGAATTCTGTTTTGAGACGAGACACTCATGTTTCAGCTCTGTAATGAGACACTTTTGTCAGATTGCTTCGGGTTGAGACTTCGCCTAGAGGACTTCCGTTTGAGACCTCACCCGAGGACAATGCAACAGCTGTGCCCAAATAGGTGCACACCTGCAGCCAACACGTTAATACTTAAAAGATAGCGAGATTATTTAATGAAGCACCATAATTTCAAGATTAGATTCGTGGTGCTGTTGTACATTGACTTCATTTCTCTTTTAAACGTGATAATCAATCACTGTTGTGTAGTGGCAGATATTGGTCAGTCAAATTTAGTATGTTATGACACTGAATTTACTACCACATACTTCCCTATCCCAAACTTTAGCGAAAGACAGTTCAGTCAAACTTGGTTCCTTCATTTTGATTATTAACGTTTGTCATATCATGAGTAAGCCTTTATATAATTATTTGACAATCTTTAATAATCAGTTACTGTTAATTAACTCAGCGATTAAATTACCTTTGAATTTCATTTTATAGTTAGTCATCCCTTTGCAACGTTAGTGAAAATTAAACCACTCCCGGGCCACAAATTAGCATTTGTTAATTTCGTTGCGCACAGTTTAATTAAGAGTGTTTCGTTCGGCAGATATCTTGGTAGACAACTAGTTAGCATCATCAGTCCTTCTTTAACAGTATGTGGGGTTTGAATAATTTGACAAACCTTGCTAATGATTTCGGATGAGTCTGTGATCTCTTGTGAAGCAGTCAGGTTAGAAACGATCTTTTTTCTTTTTTAGTTTAAGTTGCTGGTCCCAATAGTAAACATATGTACTTTTTCTTACCGTTTTCCTCTTGTTTTGTGGATTCTGTTTTACATCCTGTTGAATATTGGCGTTGATAACACCGTCGTAAATATCGTATAAGTTTATATTCGTGTTTTAGACATTTTTATAATATGCTGTTTCGTTGTGGTGGGTTTCCCCAAACATATTTGAGTAATTTGTGGTTTTTATTAGAAAGCGAAGCCAGTCCAGGCTAGCAAGGAATCAGTCTAAGTTTAATCAACCAATAAACATCGAGCGAAGTCAGGATAGGGAAGAGGCAGGTAATGGGGAGGAGAACGCGCATCTCACTGTGCATTCGACATTGAAAGAGGGCAAGAACACAGCACTGTATTAGCAGACACTGTGGGTTATGATAGCGAGGAAGAGGTCATGACTGCTCCACAGCACGTTGATGCTATAGTAAAAAACAGAAACTATGAAGTGGAGGAGAATGATAGGCTGGACACACTACCACAGACGTATTCTCGGCTGAGTCCAACCCCAGGAAGAAGAGTCAACCGAGGAGGTGGAGGTTTTGTTATATTAGAATTTTTGAAGCATATGGATGAGTGGAATAGTAAAGCTACGAAAGACGACGTAAAGACATTGACACAAAAATTAGAAGAGCTTAGGAAAGAAACGAAAGAAGAGCCAAAAAAGGCAAGCAAGGAACCAAGCAGAAGCAGAGAAGACTGGGAGTGAAGCAAAATAAACGCGGAAAGTAGCAGAAGACGCAAGAGAAGCTGTTTTGAAGAAAGGAAGAATAAAGGACGAAAAGAGAGAAACGAATGCAAGATTAGAAGTAATAAGGAAAGATATCATAGTTGAAGCGAAAGCAACTAGAAAATAAATGTAGGAAAAATTGATAATAGCAACATCAGAAACGAAAGAGATCAGAAAAGTAGCGAAGGAAGCATAAGAAGAAGCTATACAAGCTGAGAAAGAGATGTAAACGGCTAAAAAATGGCTGTTGTTGTTGTTGTTGTTGTTGTCGTCTTCAGTCCTGAGACTGGTTTGATGCAGCTCTCAATGCTACTCTATCCTGTGCAAGCTTCTTCATCTCCAAGTACCTACTGCAGCCTACATCCTTCTGAATCTGCTTAGTGTACTCATCTCTTGGTCTCCCTCTAAAATTTTTACCCTCCACGCTGCCCTCCAGTACTAAATTGATGATCCCTTGACGCCTCAGAACATGTCCTACCAACCGATCCCTTCTTCTAGTCAAGTTGTGCCACAAACTCCTCTTCTCCCCAGTTCTATTCAAAATCTCCTCATTAGTTATATGATCTACCCATCTAATCTTCAGCACTCTTCTGTAGCACCACATTTCGATAGCTTCTATTCTCTTCTTGTCTGAAATATTTTTCGTCCACGTTTCACTTCCATACATGGCTACATTCCATACAAATACTTTCAGAAACGACTTCCTAACACTTAAATAATACTCGATGTTAACAAATTTCTCTTCTTCAGTAGAGACAAAAATGGCACAGAAAGAAATGAATGTTTGAATATCACAACTTCCAGTCGTAGAACCAATCTTTGAAAAGGTTATCAATAAGCCGGAAGAGCAGGAATAATGTATAGGCAACACGGAAGAGCAGATAGGTAACATTGATGACTATATTGTCAGCAAACTAGACGAAGCTACGGGATAGTTGGAGATGCGTAATCGAAAAATGGTGGAGCGAGAATAGTGCAGTAGAGGTATGGGTTTAGACAGCTCAGACAGAGCTCTGCTCCAGTTCAAAAAGCACACGACCGAAAAAATTAGAATGGTGACTGGTCCAGAGAACGTGTAACACTGGTGCAAGGATTACAGTCTGTGTGAGTAAAATATACAGTTGTGTACCACTGAGAAGGACGCATGTGGGGGAAACGAATGAATTTAATACAAGGGCAAGCTTTAGTAATGTGTCCGCTGCGAATGCAAGATGGGAGGAACAGAACAGAGATTTACCAGCGGCAACCAGCACATGCACATTGGAGGAAGGTGTGTTTGATTCTAAACATTTCCTTCCTATACGCTGATTTAAGATCTACAAGGACGGTGCACTCAACCCCATAGCATTGATTTCTCAGTTGGTTCTGTCATTGCCAGCATCGTGGCAGCCACAATACAGACTAGACTTCCGTGTGCACAGTTAGAAAGGGACAAAGCTGTAAGGATGAAGACAATTGCACTAACTTGCGCGTCATACGGAGAATTTAGGGATGCTTTCCTTGCGATCTATTGGTCAAAGGAATCACTGGAACGAATTAAGCTAGATAGCAATATGTGAAGTTTTGGAAGTGACGGGGCACAGGAGCCCAGTGATGTTTTTCGACACGTTGTTAACAAAGAACCAGTTCTTAGATGTGCCTTGTAGCGTTAGTGGAATCATCAGATTTTGCTACACGAAATCACCAGTTAGATACCAAAAAGTAGGGGTAGGTAGGTGCTATGATTACTCCGAAGCATTGAAGAACGTGTTTGGAAATTAGAATTAGCATAAGAAGAGAATCAAGAATGGCAGAGGAGAGAACAAGAGAATAATAATATTGACAATAACTTTTGTGAATCGCTGCAATGGAAGAACGAAAGGAGGAACAATAGGAATAGACAACCAGAACGGGGCATTCCATTCAGTCCTTATCCAGCAAATAGAGGAGCAGGGAGTAGCTATCAGTGAAATATTTAGCCAAATTTCGTAGTAAACTGGCAAGAGCCAGACAAAATCAAGCATCCATCATAGCAATGAGTGCTAACAGATGCGGGAATGGCTGTAAGAACACCCCCAAAGACATCTGGCTGATCCAAACTGACGTAATTGGATATGTAAATCGGATGGAAACATTGCTAAAGCAGGAGAAGGAAGATGATGATGTTGAAGCACAGATCACGATAGTAATGATGTGGACGACGAGCAAATTAGAGCATATGACGAGGATGAATTAGCAGATGACCATCAAGAAGATGAGACGGGAGGACAGGATGCAGAGAAAGATGAAGACGGAGATTTGTAGTCCATTCCAAATTAAGAAAGAGAAGAAGATGAAGGACCAATTTTAGGTTCTTCCAGACATTTGTACGAGGCTGACAACAGCATTCTGGGAGCTCGTTGCACAAGACGTTAGAGTAGATATCCACAGTAGCGATGAAATGACTAGGTAGAAGAAACAGTTCAAGGATCAGAAGGTACTGCGACTTTAGATGCATAGGAGATGGGAGACACTAAATTGATCAAATATGAAGACGTGGCAGAAGACTTAATAAGGGAAAACTAGGCAGTGACCAGACAAAATCAGCACCCAGTTATGGAAGCAATCGTCGGGAATGTACTATTCGAGATTTCGGCGATCTTTGATTCTGCATTTAGAAGACCTGAAGAAGAACATCGGCTGTCAATACTGTTATTATTGGAGATCCAAATTAAAGGTGTGAGTATAGGAAAATGTACAGCGGCGAATAGGCAGACAAGGTTAGATTTCACATGTCAGGGACACACACTAGAGGAAATCTTCAAGCGTTACGAAAGCTTGGCACAGACTTCATCGGTATGAGTTTCGTGAGTCAGAACAAAGCAAGCACTACAATTCTTCACTAATGTGTGCATGCAGGCCAACCCCAACATAGATCAGCAGATTCAAGTACATAAATTCTAGATGTTTTAATGTAATCGCCGGCCGGTGTGGCCGTGCGGTTCTAGGCACTTCAGTCTGGAACCGCGTGACCGCTACGGTCGCAGGTTCGAATCCTGCCTCGGGCATGGATGTGTGTGATGTCCTTAGGTTAGTTGGGTTTAAGTAGTTCTAAGTTCTAAGGGACTGATGACCACAGATGTTTAAGTCGTATAGTGCTCAGAGCCATTTGAACCTATTTTAATGTACATCTACATCTACATCCATACTCCGCAAGCCACCTTACGGTGTGTGGCGGAGGGTATCTTGAGTACCTCTATTGGTTCTCCCTTTTATTCCAGTCTCGTATTGTTCGTAGAAAGAAGGATTGTCGGTATGCCTCTGTGTGGGCTGTAAACTCTCTGATTTTATCCTCATGGTCGCTTCGCGAGGTATACGTAGAAGGGAGCAATATACTGCTTGACTCTTCGGTGAAGGTATGTTCTCGAAACTTCAACAAAAGCCCGTACCGAGCTACTGAGCGTCTCTCCTGCAGACTCTTCCACTGGAGTTTATCTATCAACTCCGTAACGCTTTCGCGATTACTAAATGATCCTGTAACGAAGCGCGCTGCTCTCCGTTGGATCTACTCTATCTCTTGAATCAAACCTATCTGGTGCGGATCCCACACTGCTGAGCAGTATTCAAGCAGCAGACGAACAAGCGCACTGTAACCTAGTTCCTCTGTTTTCGGATTGCATTTCCTTAGGATTCTTCCAATGAATCTCAGTCTGACATCTGCTTTACCGACGATCAACTTTATATGATCATTCCATTTTAAATCACTCCTAATGTAATGCATACTACCAGATAATTTATGGAATTAACTGCTTCCAGTTGCTGACCTGCTATATTGTAGCTAAATGATAAGCGATCTTTCTTTCTATGTATTCGCAGGACATTACACTTGTCTACATTGAGATTCAATTGCCGTTCCCTGCACCATGCGTCAATTCGCTGCAGATCCTCCTGCATACCAGTACAATTTTCCATTGTTTCAACCTCTCGATATACCACAGCATCATCCGCAAAAAGCCTCAGTGAACTTCCGATGTCATCCACAAGGTCATTTATGTATATTGTGAATAGCAACGGTCCTACTACACTCCCCTGCGGCACACTGAAATCACTCTTACTTCGGAAGACTTCTCTACATTGAGAATGACATGCTGCGTTCTGTTATATAGGAACTCTTCAATCCAATCACACAATTGGTCTGATAGTCCATATGATCTTACTTTGTTCATTAAACGACTGTTGGGAACTGTATCGAACGCCTTGCGGAAGTCAGGAAACACAGCATCTACATGTGAACCCGTGTCTATGGCCCTCTGAGTCTCGTGGACGAATAGCGCGATCTGGGTTTCACACGACCTTCTTTTTCGAAACCCATGCTGATTCCTACAGAGTAGATTTCTAGTCTCCAGAAAAGTCATTATACTCGAACATAATACGTGTTCTAAAATTCTACAACTGATCGACGTTAGAGATATAGGTCTATAGTTCTGCACATCTGTTCGACGTCCCTTCTTGAAAACGGGGATTACCTGTACCCTTTTCCAATCCTTGGGAACGCTACGCTCTTCTAGAGACCTACGGTACACCACTGCAAATCGAACTGGTATCCCATCAGGTCCAGCGGCCTTTCCTCTTTTGAGCGATTTTAATTGTTTCTCTATCCCTCTGTCGTCCATTTCGATATCTACCATTTTGTCATCTGTGCGACAATCTAGAGAAGGGACTACAGTGCAGTCTTCCTCTGTGAAACAGCTTTGGAAAAAGACATTTAGTATTTCGGCCTTTAGTCTGTCATCATCTGTTTCAGTACCATTTTTGTCACAGAGCGTCTGGGCATTTTGTTTTGATCCACCTACCGCTTTGACGTAAGACCAAAATTTCTTAGGATTTTCTGCCAAGTCCCCACAGCAATGGCTATCACGTAAATACAAAAAAAGTTACAGTAATGAATGTAAGCCTAACGGCACATTCGCAAATAGAGGCTAATGCAACGTTTATCAGTTTTACTCAGATTATCAACACGCACTGGAGGCGGTTATGACTAAAGCACAACAAGTAAAAGAATGCACCTGTAATCCAAGTGTACATCACATGGGGCACGATTTCTAGAAATTGCTTCGAGAACAATTAGAGTACTTGACAGCAAGAAGCCATAACCTGAAAAACAATGATCATTACACGGTACCTGAAAGCACTGAGTCTCCGACATCGTATGCTAGACAATAATCACGCGTCTTATCCATCTGGAACTTCAATGCTCAGTGCGCCCATTACAAATACACTCAATGACGACATCTAGTGAGACAGTGCACTCCGCCTTCCATCTAGAGCCATGTAAACAAGTTGTCTGCACCGACTGTATCGAGACGTGCACCTGTTGCTTACTCGCTGTCGCTGTACCTCCTCCTACAGCTATGCTGGCAAAGATAAATGCGCACTTCAGTCAGAAAGTTCACCTCATCTTCGGTAGGGAGTATAGCCAAGGCACAGTATTGAACGGATTCAGATATACAACGCTTCGTACACCAAAATGTATTTGAAAATTGATTTGCTGCCCGTAGCCCACAATTTTGCAAACGTTTGCGTTCTTTGCCGTATGAACTGGATCCAGCGCAATATATTACCTCACCTGACTCGACATGCGATGCGATGCTGATAATAAGTAAAGCAGAATTGCAGCTTCTTACCGATATTGAAAAACTCCAGTTTGGTAGACGAGGCATCAGAGGTAGAACTGTTCGTTGTTGTTGCAGACATGCAATCGCCAATAACATATTCGATTATGAGAAAGAAATCAGTGAATCTTACATCTTACCTTTAGATATGAATAACCTATACAGCTGATGTCGCACCATCTTCTTGTCTCTAGTTTTGAAGGGCTTCCTCCAGGTGGAGGATATACCAGACGTTTCGAACATAGGGTTAATATTGTAAGTAGTTTTGAAATACTCTGAATGTATTCGCGATTAGCACTTAGATTTACACCTATTCCATCGAGAAATGGAGCCACAATCATACAGGAAGAATTCTAAGGTAATGTTTACATACTTGAATAGCAAATAAATCTATCACTCTTATTATTGAAATCTAAAACAATATTTACAAAATAATTTAGAATTTAAAAAGTAGCCAAATCTCATCATTTAGGTACGTTCGCAAAATATCTTTTCTGTAACAAACCGATATAAAAGTTTGTCAGTTTGTACCGGATCCCATAGGAAGTTGTAACGTGACATACAGTACAACTGCGTATGCCTTGTACATTACCTTAATGAGTGAGAGCGTTGAATATCCTCCTACCTATCATCTGTGGATATCTCGTAGATGTCCTTCAAAGCAGTTCCTGTAGCGCGCTGGATTCTTCAGAAGATGCACACAGGATATCTATGATTATAAGTGGACATGCGGATAACTAATTTACTTGAAATTAGTCTCGAAATGACTTTACGATGCGTTTATTAGTAAACTTCGTAAAACAGTAATAATTTTATAAGTGGTAATCATTCCTCTCAAAATTTTAATAACATTCAAGAGCACTGTAAGACCATCCATCACATAGGAACAGACGCTGAATACATCCTGTCGCTGACTGGCGAGACTGGCGCACAGCTGAAAACTCTTGCTTACATCGCGAAACTTCGTAGCTCTTTGTACATCTTCGGTAATTCAACAATATTCATTTGTCTACTGAAATAAACGGTTTACTGCAGAGCGATATTATGGTATTAAAGATCTGATGACCCGTGGTCTTCTCCTAGTATTTCCTATGTTAATTGTGGACATTAGTAACTAATATCATATCATGTTCATGATCTGATATGTGTCTGTCTCTGTCTTCTGCTTTTCCTTCTGTCAGCTTCTTCTCATCAGTCATACAGCCTCTTTATCAGTTATCGCAGTTTCTTCAGTCATCCTTTTATTTTTTCTGGCCTTCCACTTCATTCTGAATCTGTAGCCGGCACTATTCAAAGCGAAAACATGCATATATTTTACAGTATGTTATTATTCTCATTTACACTCATACTGCTGAAGCAAAAAAATTTATATGTGATCGGAGGCTTTCTCAGCGTATATGTTGTTTCCAGGGCTCCCGAGTGTCCAGCCGGATGCGATCATTGAAGTCCCACGATGTTTCGGCAAACAACCTTTCCGCCATCATCAGGCAATTCTGATGGAATGGTCTGCCTGCTCTCACCTTTTACTTCACCCTCTTTGGGGAAGTATATGGAGGAGTCTGTAGCCTGTTGGCTTTTATTCCACATTGTATGCTTGTAAGTGTGTGTGTGTGTGTGTGTGTGTGTGTGTGTGTGTGTGTGTGTGATTTTCTTGGATAGTTTTTGCTGTCTGTGTATTCTGATGGTGCTCTGGTTGTGTCTTGTACTTCCCTGAGGTTGGCGAGATGTTGGGTATTTTAAGGATTAAGGACTGGTATTAGGACTTGGAGATTTTTGGATTTTTCTCTTCAACTTAGTCGTTGAAGATCGTCATAGGGCGTTTGTGCTTATCAAGGGGCATGTCATACCGACCTAGGGAGTGGATGAGGTTACTTCCAGATCTGGTAGAGCTCTCATAGAAAGCCCTTGCCTCTGTCTGCACTAACTTCACTACACTACAAGTTTCCTTACGAGTAATCCTTAGCTCGTGAGTGGTTTTGAGAGTGAGAGTGAGAGAGAACTGGTTGAGTTGGACTGGCCTGTCGGATGCTTTGCATCCATTAACTGTTACGAGTTTTTGGGCTCGCAACAGGCGAGGCCAACGTGTCGTTGACCTGCGGTGGATTGAATGGCTCAGTGCCTGAAAGAGACTATTCTGAGACCGTTCGGTCTCTTGATAGAAATTTCACGCCAATTACTAAAACGGTCCCTGAGAAGAGGAATTTCGGTCTGTTCGTGTAACTGTGCAGTCGGGTAACGCCAAGGCAGTCGAAGGGCGAGCCGAAGTGCTCGGTTCTGTGCCCTCTGGTGCTCAGCAACGTGTGTGTCGACAGTATTCCCCCACACCACGGCAGCATACTCCAGCACCGGACGAATCAGTGATGGTACATGGTGATGCCATGGCGAAGGGGAAGCGTCGACGTCGGATTGAGGGGAGGGTACGGGATATGAAAACGCCCTGCATCTCTACCCTTTACCTCCTGAATGTGGGGACGCCACTTTAGCCTCTGGTCGAGGGTGACCCCGAGGTATTTCGAGATTCTACTCCACAGGACCGGGCCTCCCGCGATCGTGACCGGCTCGAAATATGTTGTTAGCAGTCTTTTCGTGAAAATTACTGCTTGGCTCTTGGCAGCATTAAATTTAAGCCGCCATTTCGTGGACCACGTCCCTAATGATTCGCACCATAATTGGAGACGACGTCGCATTTCGAACACGTTCATGCTCCATACAAGTAGCACAGTGTCGTCGGCATAAAGCGCCAGCGACACACACGCCACCCGCGGAGCATCCGCGGTGTAAAGGGAGTACAGCAGGGATCCTAGGACAAACCCCTGCGGCAGCCTAACCTGAATCGGTCGTTGCGTCGACACTCCATCGTCCAGAGGCACGTGGAAAGTTCGGTTCCCCAGGTAGGACTTACGTAGAACCCCGTGTGACGTCGGGACCCCGTGCATAAAAAGTTTATACATGGGGCCACCAAGCCACACAGAGTCAAATGCCCTAGAAACGTCCAGGAACACCGCCCTTAGGTATCGCCGGGTCTGCAGGTCTCGCATGGACTCCTCCACAAGTCGCATGAGTTGATGCACTGTGGAGTGAACCTTGCGTAAAGCGACCTGCTTATCGGGAAGCAGACGTTCGGCTTCCACATGCCTGAGGAGCCTTTCGGCGTATAAACGCTCAAATACTTTCGAGAGCGACGCTAGAAGAATAACAGGGCGGTAGTTTGCCGCCAGACGAGGGTCATTGTTTGCCTTGGGGATTGCTACCACTTCCGCGTGGTTCCACAGGGAAGGGTAGATCACCGTGTTCAGAATTACGTTAAAAATGCCTGTCAATGTCTGTACGGTCCCTGCCGGCAGTTCACGCAAGAGGATACCGACGATACCGTCGTCCTCTCCCGCCTTTTTTCGGGATGAGCGACCGCAAGTGCAAGGCCACTTCGGTTCAATGTCGTCTCCATCTCCCTGCCAGCCAGGAAGGTGGGTAGATGCGCTTCGACTAGGCGAACGTGTTCCAAGTCCACAATGTCTTCCATAGGCGTAAAAAGACGCCGCAAAGTGGTCTGCCAACATATTCGCCTTTTCATCGGGGAGGCTGATGACGTCTCGTCCTACCTGAATAGGCGGAACGCGGCGCCGACGCCTCAGTAATGATGTGGCAACACGCCATGCGTTGCCACCCGCAGGATCCAGTGTTGCCACCAGATCTGCCCATTTCCTATTTTCGTGGGCCTCAACCACCGCCCTGATCTCGCGGCGCATACGGTTTAGGCGAGCTTTGGTGCGTGGCTGACGCGTGAGTTGCCACTCACGGAAGAGTCGATCTTCTCCCGAATCGTCTCCCTAATATCCAGCGGAAGGCGACGTGAGTAGACCGGTGGGTGCTGTGGGGGACGCGGAGAAGCTGCCTCCCCAGCCCGGAGGAGTTGGTGAGTAAGAAACTGCAGGGCAGTGTCAGTGCCAACTACAGCAGGGTCTGGGGCGTCAACCAAAAGAGAGAGGACCTCCTCTTGGTAACGTTCGCTGTCTAGGCGTTTAAAGTTCAGGCGACGCGGCGGAAGAGCAGCAGCAACGGTGTCCACGTCATAAATCACTGGCACGTGATGTGACGACAGTGCACAACGTGTCGAGGCAGAGATCAGCTGTGCGATATCCTTAATAAGGGCAATGTCAAGCACACCAGATAAGTGGCTCACAGGAAAGATCGTGTGATCAAATAGTCCAAGCGCAAGGGTGCCATTTCTCTGGACAGCCTGGAGTAGGCGTCGGCCACTGACATTTGTGAGACGGGAAGTCATTTCAGAGTGCTTCGCATTGAAGTCACCTGCAGTGAAAACCCGCCCCCCAACTGTCAGTAGCGCGTCAACATCTTGTACTTCGAGAGTAGTGCGAGGGGGCATATAGGCAGCAACGAAGGTAATCTGACCTATAGCGGTGTACACGCTGACTCCCGTAGCCATGGAGGTGAATGGGGTGGTGTCGCAGCGTGCGCCGAACCTAGGCAGCCGTTTCACCACTGGCAGTCGGCCTGTCATACCGACAGCAGGCATAGTTCGATACCCCAACTTGAACGCCTGGCTTAAGGTGAGTTTCGCAAACGAGACAGATGTCGATTGCTTCTTCCTGCAGGAAGCTGCGAAACTGACCTTGCTGCCTCACCAGGCCGTTTGCGTTACAGTCGCAAACTGATAGGCCCTGTATATGGAGATTATCCGCTATGTTTCGAAAACTGAACGGTTATTGCCTGAAGGGCCACCATGACTACCTGGACAAGGACAGGCAATTGCTGCAACAGCGAATTAAGTGAGCGCAGAAGCGCATTCAGTTCCGATGTATCCAAACCAAGAGTGATGTGAGTCTCAGGACCAGCCATCGAAATAGACACAGCCGAGGGCGGCGGGGAGGCAGAGGCCTCTGAACCGCCTGCCTGTGCGACTGCTTGTGAAGATTGGGGACGCCGTC
The DNA here is from genome assembly GCF_021461385.2 of Schistocerca piceifrons. NCBI lineage: Eukaryota > Metazoa > Arthropoda > Insecta > Orthoptera > Acrididae > Schistocerca > Schistocerca piceifrons. The sequence continues at coordinate 35,414,806 of NC_060149.1, read as the reverse complement.
CGCCACCTTGTGTGTCCGATGAGGCCGATTTGGAACTAGCCTTGGCAGGCAACAATGGGTTTGCTGCCGCTGGTGTTTTCGCAGGGAAATGGGGCGGCTGTTGCCGCCGCTGGCGGACAGTGTCCGAGCTCTTTGCGGTTGCACCGTAACTGGTCCGTGGTTGGACTGAACGAGAAGCTGCACAACCGCGACGGTTGGTTTTTGGTTTTCCTGAAGAGATTACAGCCCCTGTAACTAGCCACATGGGGTTTTCTGCAATTGCAGCACTTGGGTGGCTCATATTTTGTCTTCTTGCAATCCTTAATTTGACGCGAGCCCGCGCATTTCACGCAACGAGCTGGCAACGTGCAGAAACGAGCCACGTGATTAAGGCCTTGTCAAGAAAAACACTGAGCTCGCCTTCCCTTGGACCTGAGCAGCTCGACTTCGATATTGATTCGAGCAACTATCTTTAACTGAAATATCTTGCTAGCCTCGATGCTGTCAACCAGGACTACGAGGAACAGTGGCATGTCCCGCCGTGACCTGGGTGACTTCATGAGGCCCCATACCCCAAAGCAAGGAGTTCGTCCTTAAGATGAAATGGTTCCATACTAATGGGGAGATGAGGGAAGACTACCTCCAGGAGAGGAAGTCGCTCTGCGTCGTGAGCTTAGGAAAACCACCCCTCATCCCGAATCTTTTTCATGGTTGCGCGATAGTCCTCCGTGATGGCGAGTGTGATGCGCAGTAATTTACCCCCGACTGTTTTGACCTTGGGAGGTGTGGACACACCTTCGAAAAATTTCCGTAGGAAGGCGCAATAGGTGTCCTTCCAAAGGAGGACACCTCTTTTGGGAGGCTCGGGTGTTGTGTTTAGAACCTCGTTCTCTAGCGTGGCATGCTCGAAAGAGTTCGACGTCGGAAGCGGCTGCCCCTGCTCGAGCTGTCTTGCACGGGCAGTGTGCTTACGCTTGGGGACGACAAACTCCCCATCCTCATCCTGTTCGGACGGCTGAGCCGCATTAGCGGCAGTGGCCGCCGTTGGTTTCTTTTTCTGCCGGAGTCCGGGGGCGGAGTCACAGTTACGTAAAGAGTCAGCGTCCTCGGAGGCAGCGAGCCTCTTTCGTGATGACAGAGAGGTGTCCATTGCCTCCTGCTCCCCTAACGGGTCTCCTAGATTTGCCTCTGCTATCTCAGCCGTCTTTTGGTCGGCAGGAAGAGATGTCGCACCCGGCTGCACAGTGACATCTTTAATTGTCACGTGAGGCTGGCTAAACACTGTCGGAACCGCGGCCTCCTCATTGACGACGGCCGGTGGTGTGACAGGCCTGGCTGTGCAGCACCCGCTGAGGCCGCCTCCGGCTGGGTCGTGCTGTCTTGAGTCAACATGCCAGGCGGGGCTCTAGCCTCTTCTCTGACAGAGGCCGACGCGGCAGCGAATTTTTGGTATGCGCGCCATGTGCGCTCATCAGCCTCACGCCTGTAGTAGTCACCGAGGCACCTAAGGCGATGCATGATTGAGTGCAGTTCCTGGGGCGTGAGCCCATGAATTTCGAAAGAAACATCCCTTGCGTATATAGAGTTTCCTTGCCGAGTCGTCGTAGGTGGAGGGCCAGATGGTGCCGCCGACGACGCAACCGCCGCCGGACGGCGATCTGCCACACCCTTCGCTGCAATACACTCCTTACTCTCCGACATCTCGATCCGCACTGCGTACGTGCGTGCGTGCGTGCCTCTGTCTGCTCACGTCGGTGTTACTTATGTCCTTCAGTCGGGCCTCGATTCCGTGCGCCGACGGTCCGATTGCGGCTGCCGACATTCCGATTTCGAGCGCCGATGCTTCGATTGCGGCCGCCTACAATCCGTTTGCGGGCGCCGACCCAGGTCCGCGTCGCCCCCGCGTCGCGCTGGGTGGTGGAAGGTGCAGAATCCTGTGGAGTGTCCCGGTGAGCGAGGCCTCGCGTTCAGGGCTGCTGACAAGGCTAACGCGTTTTCGGAAAACAATTCCAAGCGGCAGAGTCACAGGATAGGGAACACGACGCTATCGTCAGGAGGCAGCTGGCCGCTTTCCTCGCAGCACAAGACGATGAGCATGACGCGCTACCGCTCTTCACCGCAGAAGACGTCGTAGCAGTCATAAAATCACTACCAGCTAGCAAGGCGCCTGGCCACGAAAAAGTCACAAACGAACTGTTGAAACAACTCCCCCCCCCCCTTCCCGGTAGCGATTACGCACATCACGAATATCTTCAATGAGATCACACGATCCCGCAAGTTTCCTAAGGAATGAAAACGTGCAGAAGTGAACGCAATCGCGAAACCAGGCAAAGATCCAATCTTTACACAACACTACAGGCTAATAAATTTGCTACCATCACTAAGCAAACTATACGAACTCCTCCTGCTTCTCAGCACATAGCGGAAAAGCAGATACTCCCCAGGACGCAGTTTGGCTTTCAGATACGCCACGCTGTTCCACAGCAACTAATGAGCCCTAAATAGCAGAGGCTACTGTAAAATGGTTCTACTAGACCTAGACAAAGCTTTTGATACGGTCTGGCACGAGGTACTACTATATAAACTGTACACGCAGGATTTCCGAGGGCCCATAGTCAAACTCATAAAAGGCATACCTCTCAGGTAGTAGTTTCGCAGTAAAAGTCAACTCACACTCAACAAAAAGGCGCATCCGGGGAGGAGTACCCCAAGGTGGCGTCATAGGAACCATTGTACACAATTTGTATACAGAGGACACCCCCACGGAACCGTCAGTAGAAACAGCACAGTACAATGATGACACTTCCTTTTTCGCACAGAGCTCAAACAGGAATCTCGTCACATGACGATTACAAAACGTCCTTGACAAAACAGACAGATGTGCCAAGAAATGGAGCACAACCCTGAACAGTGAAAAAAACCCAAGCCATTATGTTTACGCATAGAAAATGAAAGAGACCTCCACGGCGCAACTCACACCCCACCCTCCGTCTCAACAGGCGCAACAATTAGTGGCGGCCTGGCGTAAAGTACCTCGGGATGACTATGAACCAACGCCTCACATGGCGTAGTCACATAGAAGCCTTAAGGATAAAAGCCAGTCAAAGGCTCCATGTACTACACCCCATTCTAAACAGAGAGAGCAGCCTACCAGCCAGTGTAAGGGTAAGTGGGTACTGCAGTCTAGTGGGTCCCATCTTCGAATACGCCTGCCCTGTATGGAGCTACGCTGCAAAAACTCACATCAAAAGATTGCAAGCAATACAGAAGAGAGCCTTCAACAGCGCCACACATAGACGCCCCTTTCCCAACTGCAGACTTGCACGCTGCCGTCAATATAGAACCACTTAAAACAAGGTTCAAAAATCTCGCCCAAGCGTTCTACGATAGAGCCAGACAATCCGCTAATGCGCTGGTAAGTTCTCTTGGTAACTACAATCCAAGAGAATTCAGGATCAAAATCCCCAAATCACTACGAACATGAAAAATCATAAACCCGCCACCTGATCCCAGATAAACCCAGGAAAACCAAACACTTCTCTCACAAACGACAGGAACCCACAGAAACAAAGGCCAGGACCATTACCCACCCACTCCAAAAAGCAGAAGCAAATGTCACAAAGACAAAACACTTCAGCAAAATCAGCCTTCAAGTAAGACTTATAGTAAGAGAGAGAGAGAGAGAGAGAGAGAGAGAGAGAGAGAAATGCAGACAGACCGTTCCGTCAGAACCACCAGATGATGGCGGAAAGATTAGGCCCGACATATCGTGGCACGTCAACGAGCGCATCCGGATGGACATCCGAGAAACATGGAATCAAGAAAATTTAACTTTTTTCCTAATTATCATAAGACTGATTTAGACCTTTACTGCTTGTCAAGCACTTTCATGATCTAATTTCATACTTCATCATATTGATTTTGATTCTTTTCTTACAATTTCATCCTTCATGAGCCCTCTTTGACATGTCCATGTTATCCTTGAATTCATCATCTCCCTTTCTATATTTACTGATGTAACTATATGTAAACTGGATTCATAAGACAAGACAATTATCAAGACAATGACCCCCTACTTAAATTAAAGTTCCATGTATATGAGTTTTGGTTTTCGACTGGTGTTTCTCGAAATCTCATTTGTGCCCAAAACACAATTGCCGTATTTCGTTGAGCTTTCGGATCCACTTCTTCTGACACCTTCTACGCTGCTTAAACAAAATTACACTAAAAAGTATCCGAATTCCTATTACGAGTGCCGGCACACAATACTGAATATCCTAAATCATAATCATCTCCTAGCATACAGTCCTGACACTCTCAGTGTGAATAAAATACACATAACCTTCCTCAGTAACTCTCACCCAAATCCTTCCATGGCTTGGACACCATATACTCTATACAATACTACTCTAACTCTCCTGCAATCTAAGGTGCAAATGGTTCAAATGGCTCTGAGCACTTTTGGGACTCAACAGCTGAGGTCATCAGTCCCCTAGAAATTAGAACTACTTAAACCTAACTAACCTAAGGACATCACACACATCCATGCCCGAGGCAGGATTCGAACCTACGACCGTAGCGGTCACGCGGTTCCAAACTGGAGCGCCTAGAACCGCACGGCCACACCGGCCTGCTGCAATCTAAGACCAACCAACTAAACACTGAGTTTGTTACGTTCTCACGATACCTTGAACGGCAAAACTTTCCCACATTACATTCAATGCTCATAAGAGGCTTTCCAAATTTTCGTAACACTCCACTACCCCTTACTTATTCCTCGAACTTCCACCTCCTCTGTGTAGCCCCAAAATAAACATTTTCATCAGAATTCATGTTCATGCCCTTATGTCACAACGAATCCAATACAACTTCCCCCATTCTCATGACTTCTTAATTTGGAGAGAGAGAGTTAACATGACCTCCTACATAACGAATATCGTTAGAGAAAAACAGAGCAATCGATCACTAACATTATTACGAAAACATTTATTATCCTCATCAAGCCATTCGACATATTTAACAAAAATATACTAATACCCTACAACTAACTATTTCTGAAAAACGGATATGTACCTTTCATTTATAACCTGATACACATGAAAATAATTACTCCTGACATATATTTAAATTTTACATCCTCTCTTGTCCCATATATACTACACTGCTCATTATTCAATAAATGGTTTGCTATTGCTCACCTGATTAACACAAACTGACCTCCCTGATTTCACTGTTCTAGGTCTACAGCATTTGTATGTATAGTTATGAAGATTGTCAGACGCCCCTCATACTTTGAGAAAAGCTTCTGACATAATGATTTCTGACTGCTGAAGAGACAGTGCTATCTCACCAGAACTTTCTGCTCAACATGAATATGTCTCAGTGTCGTCTTGTTTCCCGTGCATTCTTTTCCATTCCCTTACGCAATCTTGTGGCTGTTGATTCCTCAGTACATTGATGGGTGGCAGATTGGTGTGACTATGGGCAAATCACGTTAACTGAATCTTCCGTCAGTCCTTGGTAGAACAACATTATAATAAATGAAAAGCACTAGTCTGCATTTGTTCTCTTCATGAAAGCAAAGTAATCTTACCAGTTCAAATATATTCTTTTGATACAACTAAATTCCCTTCCTTACTGAGTAATATTACCCAGTGTCTACTTGACTTCCGTCCTACCACTTGCTCTTTACTGCAAGAAACGCCAGATCTTTACCTCATTACTTGTCAATATCTTTTATGCATGTGATCATGAAATTTTCAAAGACCACATTCGTGAGACAAAAAAGATAGAAGTGATTCTCCTCAAATAATTCATTTACATTTCATGTTAATCTGATAGGAGTTCATGAAAATGCTCCCATTACAATGTCTGAGGATCCAGGTACGTAGGTGGTCGAAAAATAGAACTGTTGGAGGTACGAAATCCATATTGCCAGTCGTCGTTGCTAGCTATTTAGATATGAGTATGAATTGCTGTGCCTTCTGGTCGGTGTATGTTCTTGTCTTTTTCTCGCACATTAAATAACGAAGCTTTTGGAAGGCCTAGACTACTGCCAGCATCTACAGTTCGGTTACCAAATAATTCCTTTCACTTTTCGATAGAACATGGCTGTCGATTGCTATCGTTTTTCTGACAGTCTTTCCATTCTCCTCGTATTCTTGAGAAATTTCCACTCTCAAGGCTGTCTTGCCGCTGTCTGTGGCCATACAAAAATCCTGTGATAACTCTGATTGTGACAGTATTAGAGGCATAACTAGTGTTGTGGTTAGAGCGTCAAACTCCTCTCTGCAGCCTGATCCCACATCTCAGTTGTGTTCTTCCCCGTTAGCTCGCAGAGGCATGGTGATGGTAATGTTACTATCTTCATGTATCTCTTACAGAAGGTGTTGAGACTTAGGATGTTTCTCAGTCCCTTTCGTGTCTTGGATGGTGCAAGGTGAGCCATAGCCTGTCTTATCCGGGCCAGGCGCTGCTCCCTGAGCTGTAATAACGTGCCCTAAGAATTTCACGTATGACTTTAAAAACACTATTTCTCGATGTTTACAGTGACATTGTGGTCTTTTAAAGTCGTGAGCAGCGCTTTCAGCACCCGATTATGGTCTTCTCACGAGCCCTCTGATGTGCGCAGGCCATTCATATAGCTGGTAATGTATCGCTTCAATGACTCCTCGAGGATCACTTCCAAACTGTGAATGAGTCAGCTGACGAGATTTTCAGACCAAATAGCAAATGTCAGAACTGATAACACCGGCCTAACGCGAGAAATGCTGCGTCTTTGTGGTATGATGGAGACTCTCTGATCAGGTGCAATTATAGCAGCGATCTGCTGAGAATCTACTATAAGGCGAATCGATTCATCCGTCTTTGCCACAACATGCAGGGGACTGCTGTCATTTAACATGTTATCTAATGCCTAGCAAACCTCCTGTCTATTTGACAGTGGGATGGAAAACAGTGTTAAATGAGTCTCTGTTGCTGCATCTTCGAATTTATGTTGCAAGTTTTTGATTGAACCCAACTTTGGCAGAAGTACTACTGCGTTGTCTTGTACCATGTTCTTCAATGCCTCCTTGTTTTGGGTCTCGATGTTATGCCCTACCTTCACATTCTCCCGGATTTGGTGCTCTATTTCTCGCCTTATTTGCATTTCCTCTTGGTCGAACCACCTTAGCCAGACCCAGTACACCTTTCCTCTCTGTGTGCTTCTCACTCTGTGCCCCAGGTTATGGTTTCTTGCTGCCAAGTACTTTAATTGCCGTTGAAGAAATTGCTAGATTTGATACCTCACTTGAGACTCTGATATACACCTTGATTGCAGACGCATTCTTTTACCTTTTGTGCTCTAGTCATAACCTCGTCCGGCGTTTGTGTTGCTCATCTGAGCTGCGTTAACTACTATTTGTGCATGTGACCTTCGGCTCAACTTCATTACTGTAATATATCACCGCTACTTATTCAGTGGTAACCAGTGCCAGGATTACATTAAGACATGTACAATTATTTGCTTCATTCTGCTGTCCCTTTTCTAATACTGCGTTGTTTCAGGTGAACTATTAGATATTTTGTATACCACTGAAGGACTTGGAAACCGATCAGAAGAGTATTTGTACGTAACGAACGGCATCTGGGAATTGAACGAGCACTGCAAAAGGGAATGATTATTTTTTGATGATTTTTGTTGATAATAATAATTTCAAATGTTGATCTGACTGATGGATGAAATAGGCAGAATTTGCTTATTATACGATAATGCGATTATGAACTAGTTCGCCATATACAGGCCTCAGCGTTAACAGATTTTCGTACTAGTAATGGCAGTCAAGGCATGCAGTGTGAACGGCAGCAATCAAGTAAAAAACAGATGGAGGGATCTATGACAATGACAATGTATGCAGAAGGCATAAATTTACTAGGGCAGATGAGAAAACAGATAGGGAGGGTAACTTACTGGAACTGTGGCAAATAGGGTCATGTAAGGAGACAGTGCAGCGACACAGTGAATGCAGAACAACACTTATGACAATTGTGGCAAGACCCATGAAATTTGATTAGCACAATCAGAGAGGGTGGAACTCCATGTTAGCCATCTGCGTGCGCAGCCATTATAACACATCGTTCTGCGCCTTAACTGATTCTGGGAGTTCATTTTCTGCTGTTAATTACAAATGGTTTTTCACGTAAAGAGTCTGTGTAGGAGGGGGGAGTTAATAAGTGATGCTGCTAAATGTCTTACGGCAGGTAGGTCACATTTGGGTGCCACACTCATTTTACAAGTTAAAACTTTTATTTTAAAGTAATAATGGAAAATCGCCACGAAGTGATAGAACTTTTGCTATTGATTGCATTTTGGGCTCTGATATCGTTGCTAGAACAGGATTGATCCAGGATTTGGCGGACCGATAGTTTTATTTTAAGTTCAGGCCTCACATCAAATTAAATTTTTGCCAACATGGACAGAGTGAGATGATCACTGTAACCTATGATAAATAGGATGTTGGAGTAGACTACTAGAGCCAATCTAATTCTACTGATTGGCAATTAGGTCTGTGGACGGTTTTTTGAGGGAGAAAATGAAGGTCGTATGTGACGAATTTCCTGACATCTCAAAAGAAGAATTGTGGGTAGCTAATTTAGTGAATTCCATATCGAGTTAACGGATCAGATTCCTGTTAAAAGGGGCCATATAGGCTGTCACAACATAAAATAAAGGAATTAGGAGAATATGTAGACAAAATGTTGCAACAGAGCGTGATGCGACCATCTAAATCACCCTATGTGGCACTAATATTCTTGGTTCAGAAGTCTAGGGGGGGGGGGGAGGTATCGTCCTGTGGTGGACTATAGAGACTTGAATGAGAAATAAATTTTACGTTTCATACCCACGCCGAACTTTCATTCACATTTTGGTTGGTTCAAGGGAGCCAAGATATTTACCACATTAGATATTAATCAGTAAACAGTGAAATGCTGTTAAGGGAAGGATCTAAGAATGTAACGCCATTTGGAATCTGTTTGAATTTAATGGTGTGCCATTGAGTTGGCTACAGGTGCAGCTGTGCTGTCTCATTTGGTGGATTCAATCTTCTCCGAAACGAAATTTCAGTATAGTTGTTGTTATCTTCACTCTCTGGTCACTTACAGTAAATCGATCACGAGCATGTTCAACACCTAAGGGAAAGGGAGGCAGGACTTACCGTTAATCCGCAAAAGGTCGTGTTTGCTTGTTCTAGCATGAAGTTTGTAGGTTATATGATTTCTAGCGAATTGTTCCCATCATTCCTGAAAGAGTGGAAGAAATCAGATATTATCCCCAGTTACGAAACGTGAAGGAAGCGGCCAGATTTGTTGGGATGGCTTATTTCTTGCGAAAATGTGTCTGTGGATTCACGGGGAAACCAGTACCCCTCAATGAAATTAGGAAGAGGAATTACTAGTTTGAGTGGTGTCCGACCCATGCAGGCTTGGTTTGTCGCATTAAAGGAAGTCTTGCGGTCAACACCAGTATTAGTCTCGCCAGATTTCAATAAGGAGTTTATCTTTCAAACTGATGCATCAGCTTTGGCTTTTGAGCCGTCCTACTGCAACAACAAGAAGAGGGCAAAAAGGTTACTGCCGGTGCTTCCGGAGGTTTTGAATGATTTTGAGAAACGCTATTCAATCTGTGAGTTAGAAGAGTTGGTGGTATTATTCGGGATGGAGAAATTTAGGTACTACCTTGAGCATTGACACTTCACCTTGGAAATGGAGTACCAGGCGCTTATATGGATGCTGGCGAGGCCCCGAAAGCCCTATGGGCGACACGGATATTAACATCCAAGTTTAAGGTGAATAATATATAATGGCCAGAGAAGATGATTGCTGATGATTTAAGCCGTATGTTTGGGGAAGAGAAAAGGGAGCAAGGAAACGAAGAACAGGAGGATGGTCGGAAAGCAATAGTGACCTCTACCTTAACAGAAATACCTCAGCTATTTTGGCAACATCAAGGAATTTAAGGACGCTGATAAACGTCTTAAGAGAATTAAAGAGAGCCTGCTGAGAGGGGAGAATGCTAGGCCCTACCTCGATGGAAGGCGTGTTTGTTGTAAGGAAAGGGGTATGGGTGACATGTACATAGTTGTGCCTTGCAAATTGGTTCCACTACTGTTTAGATATTTTCATGATTCGCCAGTCGGTGGCCATTTAGGTTCATATAAATCAGAAGGAAGGATTTGGCAATAATTTATCGGTTAGTTATGAAAAAGGACATTCGAAAGGGGATACGAAATTGGGAAGTATGTGCGGTCATCAAGCCCAACCTGCATAGCAGTGCTTGATATCTAGCTTCCAAGACGGTAGACAGACCTTTTCATCGTATGTATATGGATTTTGTCTGCCTTCTTCCTCGATCCAAAGACGGGAAAACTCAGTTTGGTGCGTGCGGATGCGTTTACACGGTTTGTCTGGTTGCTACCGATGAAAGGGACAACCGCACAAGTCGTTATTACGAAGTTGCAATGTATATATGGCACCTTTGGCTCCCCACAGTTCACAGTTATCGAAATGCAATGTCGATCACAGCACACCAATTTAAGAAATTCTATCTTGGGATGGGTACACGACACAACACCACTATTCCATCTTATCGCAATCCATTATATGCTTAAAGGTTTAACAGAAATCCTCGGTCTGCCCCTGTAGCATATGATAGCGAGGACGAAGCTTCCTTGGCAAACCCTGGCGTTCATCACCGCACGCGACGAGCATCATCAGGCCACACCTGTTAGCTTTCTCCTAAGTTACCGAATCGCTCTTCCACTATGCAATTTATCGCATATATATGACTGGTTGCGCCCAGAAGAAAGAATATTCAGCAGATGATTGCACAATGAAAGAGATCGAAGAGGAATATACAGAAGGCACATAGGAAAAAAACTGTACAGCATAGCGAGGGGCGGTGTCCAAACCATTACCGAATTGGGGACACAATACTTCTCCAGAATTTCCAAGCTGTGAGTAAGGCTTCGGAAGGAATAACCAAACAGATTCCGTGGGCCTTACGAAATTCAAAAATTTCTGACACGTATCACCGTCCGTTTGGAGCCGTTTACGACAGGGAAGGTATCAGGGCGAAGATGAAGGAGGATGCTCGGAGCTGATATCTTAGTTCCTTAGGCGTATTGCTTAACGACGGTGGTGTACGTGCTATGTTCGACACTATAGTTACGTTGGATACACTCTCTATCGATGCTGAGATGACCTCTTTGACTGAAGTGAGGCTTTATCGGTGCCAGCGTAGATGTAGAAGGAGGGGAGTGACTCGGTACAGTGACAGCGAGTAAGCAACAAGTGCGCGTCGCCTACGCACGGTCAGCGCAGACAGCTTGTTTACTTCGATCTAGACGGAAGGGGCGTGTACTGTCTCACTAGACGTCTTTATTGTGCATATCGGTCACGAGTGTACTGAGCACTGAATTTCGTGAAGGAATAAGATGTGTAGAAATCGTCCACCTTAACGGTGTTGGAGATTCAGTGTTTTCAGGTACCGTGTAATGATCATTGTGTCCCTGGTTATGGCTTCTTGCTGTCAAGTGCTGTAATTGCTCTCGAAGCAGCTGCTAGAATTGGTGCCCCACACGCTACTTTCAAGTACATTTGGATTAGAGATGCGTTTCTTACGAGTTGTGATTTCGTCGTTACTGCCTCTTACGTTTGTTGCTAATCCGAATGAAACTGATAAACTCTGAGTCATCTACAAATTGCTCGTGTTCCTTTAGGCTCACCTTCATTACTGTGATATTTATTTGCTATTTATTCAATGGTAACCGTTGCAGGCACTACATTAAAACATGTTCAATGTATTTACTTGATTCTGCTGATTTACTTGAAACTTGCTGTGAGCATATACATTTGTGAAGTATGGCAATGTCTTTTCTAAAAGTGCGTTGTTTCACGTGAACTATGAGATAATTTGTATACAGTATTAAGGACGCGAAAACCGATCAAACGAGTATTTGCGTGTAACGAACGACACATGGAAATTGAACAAACATTGGAAAATGGGGGGAATCATTTCTGGTATTTTTGGTTGATTATAATGATTTCTAATGTTGATCTCGCTGCTGGATGAAGTAGGCAGAATTTGGTTGATACACGCTTATGGTCATTGCTGATTGCTGTTCTGAGTACAACAGGTGTCAAATGGTGACGGTTAAAAATCTGTTTAGTGAAACCATTACCTAAATTTACGGTCAACCTTATCTTTTAAAATTGTAACCTTGGCAGAATTATCACCTGTGCAGTTACGTTAGCCAGTGGTTGGGACTTGTGAATATACTAGTGTTTCTACTGTAATCTCAATTGAGGCAACTTACTTGATGCTCTTGTAAATAACTGTTTGTTGAGTGCAACTGATATTTAATTCGGATCAACTTCTTTAGTGTTGCATCAGGAATTGTTTTAAGAGCAATTTAAAAATATTGGGCTGCTGCCGGTTTACATAATCATCACATTCCGACGTAATAATTGTTCTTATGAGAGGTTTGATAATAAAAGGCTATTTTGCAAGGGAACACCCACTGCAATTTGCTGAGGTGTGAAATTTTCAAGAAATCTGTTTTATGTAACGTATCTGACGCTCAGTGATTTCCACCCTTTCCTAGCCTGTTGGTCCCAGTGCTTCTGCACAATACACTGTATGCCCGCACAATACACTGTAGGCTCTTTGGTACCCAGTCTCTTTTAACATTTTGCCTTTTAAAAGACTTTGAAACTGTTGATAGAGGCCAGGCGATCTTCCAGCAGCGTCGTTTTGTCACTCACATACTCGTTCGGAAAACCTTTCTTCTGATTAACATCATTCAGCTATCAATCAGCAGGAAAAAGTTTTTTCATTAACCTGACTTCATGTGGCTTTTACCGAACGAGTTGACAGGGTGTGTAGCACACTGAACTCGCATTCTGGAGGACGACGGTTCAAGTCCATGTCCGGCCATCTAGATTTGGGTTTTTCGTGAGTTCCCAAATTGTTCCGGGCAAATACCAGGATTTTTCCTTCATAAGGGCATGATCGATTTCCTACTCGATCCCAACCCTAATCCGAGCTTGTGCTCCGTCTCTAATGATCGTGCACGTTGAACTCTTCATCTTCATCCGATTTTAAGTACTCTGCGCGCTTTTTGAATAAACACGTAAGAAAATTTAGCGAATGAATAAATGCGGAAAAGAGTTTGTAACTTTTCTCCTGGTATTACTGAAATACTTCAAGGGTAATATTTACATTTTTCTTGCGTATTCGATGGCTGAATGGAAACTCGACCCGTGTTTAGCTTCACTTCTTTTTCAATATCATCTGCCGTGACTTATTCACATCGGTTCGACATCAAGCAACGCCCGTCGTAATTACTCAGATTGTGTAGTACGAGGGACACAGTGCGGTGATGCCTATTATTCACATCGCACCCGGGATATACTGCACCTCAGCATACACGTGTGAAATGACAGACACCTCAGGGCCTTACATTATCTTCTACGCTGGTTTCTCCAGAAGACAGCTGGCCTGTTTCTGTTGTCGGTTAATGTGCAGGCATGCCTGAGTGTTACATATCATTTCTATTACATAAAAAGCTTCTAAAAGGTCACACAAAGCTTCATAAGTTCTTGTTGTCATTCAGTTGTAGTATGCGAACGTTGTTTCTGTCATTTTCCTCCCCAGGAAAGGTAAGATGTACATTTCGTTGACTGTTCAGAGGATGTACTGCAAACAATGACATCACAGTGAAAATGATGAAGCATATTATTGACCCGCTACTGCCCAGTATAGGAGGTATCTTGAAATACTCCTTAATCACAAGTGTTTTCCCTGAAACCCTGAAACAGAGACTAGTTAAACAGCTACCTAGAAAGGACCTTGCCACAACACCCTCTGATGACAGAACTATTTGCATTCTAACCTACAGTGTCCAAGGCATTAGAATACATGCCCACAAAGAGGCAAAAAACTACCTAGCCAGAAACAATCTACTAGACGAATACTGCTGGCCTGTGTGGCCGAGCGGTTCTAGGCGCTTCAGTCTGGAACCGCGCGACCGCTACGGTTGCAGGTTCGAATCCTGCCTCGGTCATGGATGTGTGTAACGTCCTTAGGTTAGTTAGGTTTAAGTAGTTCTAAGTTCTAGGGGACTGATGACCACAGATGTTAAGTCCCATAATGCTCAGAGCAATTTGAACCAAGACGAATACTAATGAGGTTTCCGTAAACACCGTAGAACACCATCGCCTTAATAAAGGCAAGAGATAACATGAAGCTTGCCATGGATGCACTATGAGGGACTATCATGTGCATTTTAGACTTCAGCAACCCCTTTGACAGTCAATTCATCCCTAATCCAAATAGTACTGCTTGGCCATTGCGGGCTCATTAGCCGGAATTTCGGGAATCCGTAATGTCGTTATCTCAAAATGAGGCAAATATCAAATGCTTTCCGTCAGAAAAGAGTCTAGGAGCAACAATAGATTAAAATATAAATTGGACTGAACACGTAAGTTCAAAGTGGAATGGGCGCGCGCTCCGAATTTTTTATTTCTTTCTTCGGTTTGCAGAAATGAGTTTATCTACAGTTGCTTCACACGCTGTCGCTTCAGTCTTCAGACTGCGTCTGCATATGCATTTGGAGCATGAACGCTGAAATTCTACAGAAATCTGTTAATTTTTCAGGTAGTAAATATTTAGCGCCTGGAATTTCATAAAAAAATTAACCATCGAAAAAGTTGGTGATTGAGTGAATCGCCCAGATAGCGATCATCAATCTCAATTTACTCATTTTCATTCATTCATCTATGTTGTCCATTTCTTGTTGTTCCCTTTTTTTCATCAATCTCCACTTATTCATTTTCATTCATTCACCTATGTTGTCAAACTGAAAGGCCTTTTGAGAAGGGTTACACAGCAAACTGGTCAACGAAAATTTTTAAATTGCATCTCTTGTCCATTCCAGCCCAGTCACATATAAATTGAAGGCTCTAGGTGGTGAAGAAGTGAGAGTAAATTTTTATGAGCATGAGCTGCAGAAGACAAAATATCCAGCTGCGTCTCTCGTTGACAAAAGTTCTGAGAAAGAAGGGAGATAAAGTTGTTGTTAGGTGGTTGGACTTCGATAATTCGCACAACAGTTGGGTGAATAAAGAGTCGGTGATTGACGGCAGTCACCAGCCTTTCTAACTGCGCCAGTCTTAGACTGCGTAAGCGAACGAAAAAAGGTTAATTTTGTATATATTTTGATAGTCCTGAAATAGGGCTATCAATTCAGCGACAGCTAAAGTTGTCGTAGACTGCACCAGTCCACAAAGAAAATGATTTTTGTACATATTTAGGTAATCCTGAAATGGGACTACCAAATCAGCGACTGTTGAAGCAGCGGCTCCGCCATCTTTAGACACCGCCAATCTGATGAAGATTCATTACATCGTTAATCAACTGTTCTTGAGTGTAATCATTCAAAATATTAAACTAATCGTGCCAATAAATAATTCTCAAATTTTCTTTCATCCTTTGGTATAAATTGACTAAGTTAGGGTTATAATTAAGTATTAACAGTTCTTCACAATTTGGATGTCGATCTTCGATTCTATATAGCTGTTTTCGTAAATTTTTCCTCTTTGTTCTAAACACATAATAATCATATTCACGTTCATCGTCAAATAACTTTAAAAGAATAAAAGGTGGCCTTAAATTTCCATTAACTGTTTGAGGAACAACGTAGGGTAATAATGTATTAATTTGTTCATTTCTTTTTCGTAAAGTTTCTACACTTCTGCCATGTATTTCGTCCGAGTTTTTTATGTAGTCATCCTCAGTCTTATTCAGTTCTTTTAAGTGATTTATTTGACCTACATAGAGCTGTTTTACATCAATCTTTATCTTATATTCTCCATGTTTTGGAATGGCTGGTAAAACTTCCTCATAAACCCAATCTTGAAAATCTTCTACAAAAAGCATCTTGGATTTCATATCTAGAGAATAGAGACCAGGTTCATTGATAAATTTTGTGCTTTGATGCATATTTTTCAATAGCAGCATTTCAGTGCTATTGAAATTTTCGAATGTTTTACAGTAGTTTTGTTTAACAAAGTCTTGAACTGCTTTCCTAGCTCGAATATATCCTAACAGATCAGCAGTTTGATTTGCATAAAACCATGGATTATTCTTTTCATCAATAATTATGAACACTTGCTTATTGTTGGATGTAAGCTTGTTGTTGATGAGATCTACAATTGACTCCATTTAAGAAAAACAATTTTTAATAAATTTGTTCATATATTTTGGTAGCGCCATTTCACCGCTATCGAAATTGTCGTAAGTCTGTAGGCGACTTTAAATTGTTGCGAATTTTGTAGGGGGAGAATATTCTCCCTCGGGAATTCCGTACAAAAATGCTAGAATGTCGTTCGTGATGACGTAGTCTAAAACGGGCGAATGACGTTGCCTCTTAAGGTGAACGATTCGTTCAGGTTAAAATTTTTGTACACAAAACGATTTTTTCTCTAACATGATGCAGTCTAAAACTGTTTTTGCTTTCTCTGGTTCATTGATAAAAATAGCCTATTTTTCATTACCTCTTAAGGGGAACGGTTCGTCCCCATTAATTTTCATAAAGCTACTAAAAATTTTTGTACACAAATGTACGAAACAGGACGATAATGAACTTAGATTTTGTAATGTACATATGGTAATGTAGGTATTCTATTATCCAAGACATATCTCTTGTTGTCATGGGGGCTCAACGATTTCTTATTGATTTCAGGTGTGTAGATATCATGTGTTTCGCCTCGAATCAGGTTCATCGTTCTATATTTTTCAATATTGTTGAACAGACAGTCCTTGCAGTCTTGAAGGCGTATGTTGTTCTTTATTACACATTTCTAGATGCCTTTTGATTTTTTCTCTTTTGTTCTCACCAACCTTATAGGCATACGTTTTTGCTCTTAAGCCACAGAATTCTTCCATTAATTTTCCATTTCATTCAACCTTCATTTTACCTAAAATTTTCTTGTTTACTTAAGGAATGCTGTAGATTATTATCTTTCGGATAGTCACTTGTATCAAGGCAATCAATCATCGATTTCATGTCTTCGTAGAAATCTTCCGTTTTTATCTTGTAAATGAATGAATCGGTATCCGTACATGGAATTTCAATATTTTCTCCATATTTTGTTTCCATTATTCTATAGTGGAAATCGTACATCAGTTCTTTACACAGATAGAGTATGCTCATTCCAACATAGATAGGTTTATTAAACGTGATTTTTGTATTATTCATACGGATGTCAACCAGATTATCATTAAATATAGTTCTTCCCTTAAAGTTTGGCTTAGCTATACGTTTATCACATTTTTCTCCATTTGATACTAATTTTATGTCTAATCTGTTTCTTATGTTTCCCATCGTCTTGCCATAGACTGAGTTATTCATCAGCTTATAGAAATCTTTCTCGAAGTCGTTCGTAGCCTTGGGTCTCATCCGTGTGATCAAGTCTATATATTTCTTCAGCCAGTCAGAGTGCTCAAATTTTAAGACTCTGTGTATTTTTGTGAGTTTCATTCCCATAGAGAGGCACTGTTTCAGATTTCTGTAGTGGATCACATATTTATGTTTGTCATTCAGCGTAATCAACAACTTGCTCTCATTAGTGCCAGGTACAATCTTATTTTCAGCTGCAAGTGGCAAATCTTTATGTAAATCGTGCAGTTCCTTCGGATATTCAAGATCTACTTCAAATATATATCTCTCTCGAGAAGTGCTTCACATTTCGCTTATTTTTTCAGAGTCAAAGCTTTTTGGGTCATCCCACTCGAATCCTGCATTTGGTAAATATTTACTCATATCCCAGCCATAGAGACTGTTTGCATCTAAATAAGCTAAATAATTTGTTATCTGAGCCGCATCAAAATCCTTCAGATATTTGTTGCTTATCTTGACATATCTTTTGCAAGACTGTGATATTCCTCCTCTAACTCCTTTTTCGAGCATCAGAATCCTATCGTAATCGTGTATTAAATCAAGTGGTTGTCTAGTCGTTTTTAACATTGAATCCCAAGACAGACCAGGAGTTGTAAAATACAAAGATGGATCTACATCATAGGCTTTTATACAAGTTTTTCTGAAATTCTCGGAGACATCAACCAGTAACAGCACACCAGTTTTCTACATCTACATCTCCATTTATACTCCGCAAACCACCGAACGGTGTGTGGCTCAGGGCAGAACGACTGCCGGAAAGCCTCCGTGCGCGCTCGAATCTCTCTAATTTTACATTCGTGATCTCCTCGGGAGGTATAAGTAGGGGGAAGCAATATATTCGATATCTCATCCAGAAACGCACCCTCTCGAAACCTGGACAGCAAGCTACACCGCGATACAGAGTCTGTCACTTGAGTTTGCTAAACATCTCCGTAACGCTATCACGCTTACCAAATAACTCGATCTGGTACGGATTCCACACTGATGAGCAATACTCAAGTATAGGTCGAACGAGTGTTTTATAAGCCACCTCCTTTGCTAATGGACTACATTTTCTAAGGACTCTGGCACCCGCCTTACCAACAATTAAGGTACAGGTCATGATATTTCCCAAGATTTTTCATGCCAAATTTTCCCCAGACTATTTTTGCATGTTTGTAATCTTCATCACTTATTTCACAGTCGTTCAATTTGTTGTAAAATTCTTCCTGACGTGTTTGTTCAAATTTCTTGCAACTGTCCACGTAATCGTAGGAATAAACTCCTTTTCTGATCATGAAACTGACTAAATCTTCTGAAAAAAAGCTTTTTAATGTTTTCCATTTGTTCCTTCTTCAGATTTGATGAAAGTTTATCGAGTGAGGAGGCCATGAATCTAAATGTGTCAATAAATCTCATCTTCAGATTTTCAGTCTTCTTGCCAAAGCTGATATACTTCTCTTCATTGTTGAGGATGAAATCGGTCTCTTTTTCCCTCATAACCAAGTTCTTTCACAAAGAGCTGAGAATCATATCCAGATAAATTATATAAATAAATAGGCACAGAGCTAGGATGCTTTAGTTGCAAATTACAATTATTGCACAATGGGGCAATGTATTTACCAGTCAGATGATCATGGTGATGGACTTTAAGTGACATCTGCATAGTTCACAAACTTTTGCTCTTGCATGTCCTGATTGTTCTTCAGGTGTAAGTGGTTTCATTTCTTCGACTTCAGAGTAAATTCTTCCGATTTCTTCAACTTCTTTTTTCATGCACTCAATAAATTTCTTATGGGCATTTGGCCCTCTATATACAACTGGATCTTTATAATGCCCATTAATGTACCTGATATACTGTAGTAGCAGAATTCACTCGGCTCATGTTTTTGATATTTCATAGTGTATTGTTCTTCAGGATTTGGTTGACAGCTGTCCATCTTTCGGAGTATACTTTCAGAATCGGCAAAAATTACGAATGGGACTTTCTGTGTATTTCGATAATTTTCAGTACTTACATACGAACCTTTGTGTGGTAATTCTACTTTTAATTGCTTGTTAACTAAGCAGTTTAGCGTGTGATCAGCTAATTTGCTTTGTCATTGAAGTGGAGTAAACACATATAACAGATAAATTTTGATTCTTTATGATTTGTTATCTGAGTCGAAACAAGAGGAGATAAGTCTTTTATCCATCAGTAGTGCGAATTTTCACCTTTTTTTAAATAAAGCAGATTTACATTTTTATCTTTTCTGCATTCGTAACTTTCAGTGGATATACTTCATGATATTCACTAAACGAATATACATTGATGGCTACATAAATTTTATTTTCAATTTTTGGAATATTGTCAACTGTTATAGGAAATTCAATATTTTCGAGTTTTGTATCAATTTCAAGACCAATGGTTTGGTAGTTGCTTACACATTCTGGATGTTTCTTTGATAGATATAATGCAGATTTTATTGACCCCAGGAAGCATTTTTGATCATTAGTTTTCACATTAATGCGAGCTTTCTTGACACTTATTTTTTCTGGTAATTCAATATACGACGATCCTCTGAATGGAACATATCGATTAACTCCTAGTTGTCGACCAAAAATTCTCTTTAATGACCTATATGATTTACGAGCTTGGAAATTACTCATTTTTACTAGAATATCCTGCTTTCCACGCTTTAATTGTTTAATTAAATCAATCTCTGTAATGATTGTGTAGTATGGTGTTTGAAATATAAACTCTGCCATTTTTTGATCTGTTTGCATCTGGTATTCGCAGAAGAGGGTGAAATTAATCTTCATTGCCCTTTGAATCTTTAGTTGTTCCTTCATGGTTTCAATAATTTTTTGCTTTGATGGGTGCAAGAAGAATTTTGGGTCAAGCAAGTTTATAATGTTCTCGAAATTTATTGGTTGAAATCTCTCTGCAAATGCTTTATTAACCAGATATTGATTAACTGTTGTCCTGTCTCTTTGTCTCTTGAACCCATTGGTAGAAAATGGAAATACTTATTTCAGTGGTTTATCATCGACAGTTTTAAAAGTATCATCAGTACTTTCAGCTTTAGAGAAAGGCAGTTTTCTCCAGAGTCTTCAGCTAGTCCATCTTTCTTGAATGATTTGCTTAGTTATAAAATCAATTAACTCTATCTCATCGTACTATATCCTTTCCAACCTTTGCTCCTACAAAAGGAGCGAAGATCGGAAACAGTGAATTGCTGGAGTTAGCTACTCATTTAACAGGATAAATTTTTATTAGTTTTACGAAACTGGAGATCAGCGGCGAAGATTGTTTTAGTTGGCTACTGATTTATTAAGGATAAATTTTTATTAGTTTTACGAAATTGGAGATCAACAGCGAAGATAGTTGGATAAATTTCGATGCTCGTTAGAAAGAAGATGTAATATAAATCTGCGCTTATTTAACACATCACTTTATTTTTTCTGTCTTCAAGTACACAAGATATGCATGTGCCTGCATGTCTGTCCTTATTAGATGGATTTGCATAAAACAATCGATATCTTTAGTGTCTTGACATGTGTTGCACTTTTTTAATGTTCCATCAGTTTTCACAAATGACAAAATACCTATTTCGGGTATACCTTATTGCGCATTCTTTGCATATGTGTTTATCTTTTTTAACTCTTTGCAAATGATATCCGCTAAGTGGCTTCTCCTCTCCACACTGCATGCATTTCTTTATCGTCTCTTGCATTTATAAAGGATAAATTTTTAATAGTCTATTGTAAAAGTCTAAGTATGTAGTTGGAATGGGAAAATGTCGGTTCAGAAAAAAAAAAATTGCGCGCTTTTAGCTTTGTGGTTGTGTGGAGATGTCTCTTCACTATGGAATGTTCGACGAAGTGTGCAAAAAATTTGATAAATTTTGGCGTGCGACGGGAAGCTTTTATCTTTTTTATTAAAAACGGTTTTGAGCTAATTTATATATAAATTTTGAGGTGGGCCAGAAACCCCAAAAGCCAACTACTTTCCTTATATCTCTCCTCGATCTTAACGCTCTTGTCTGACCAGCATGGCCGAAACACTTGTTCCCATCACAGCAAACTCCGTTCTTTGTCACTCCATCATTCAGCCACTTCCTCGAAGTCCTTCTCAGTAGGGACCGAGCGAGGTGGCGCAGTGGTTAGCACACTGGACTCGCATTCGGGAGGACGACGGTTCAATCCCGTCTCCGGCCATCCTGATTTAGGTTTTCCGTGATTTCCCTAAATCGTTTCAGGCAAATGCCGGGATGGTTCCTTTGAAAGGGCACGGCCGATTTCCTTCCCGATCTTTCCCTAACCCGAGCTTGCGCTCCGTCTCTAATGACCTCGTTGTCGACGGGACGTTAAACACTACCCACCACCACCACATCCTTCTCAGTAGGGGGAACCTGACTATGGAATAACCTGCTGTTGTATATTACAAAAATAAATGCCATCTTCAGAGTCAGAAGAAAGTTAATGACATATCCGCTAAAACAACAATAATTATTGCCCTTGTCCGTGTACAGACAACCTTCTTCCCAACCCGATCTTCGACATTAGCTGGTGCAGTCTCCTTAAATTTCCTTTTCTCATAGCTCGCTATGTCAGAAAACATCTATTTTGTACAACTACAATTTTTTTATGCCGGCCTCTATTACTACTGTTGTTATTGGTATTGTTGATGAAACGTCCCCTTTTGAAAAATTATACACGTGACTGGGCTTAAACTGACACACAATACTTTTAGCGCAACGCAATCTGACTTTCAGTAATCCCTACAAAAGAATGGCCCTGACTAACATTAACCTATACCTTTCACAAATCACTTACCTCACAAAAATCTTGGTTACTCGAGCTACTGCAATAAAGCGAGCGCCACTACTGCCAGCTAAATAAAAGATTCAAACTACGGAAGGCACTAACTACTGATAGGCACAGTTAGCAAATGAAAGATTTTAATAGAGAACAAACAATGTATTTACCTTAATAGTCATAATATATATAGCAGTTCATGACTTCCAGTCTTACAAATTTAAAAACTCCGCCATCTCACTCCCCACATCCACCACTGCTGGCGGCTCACCTCCAACTGCACAGCGCTACGCGCTGTTCACATCCAGCTGCCCAACACTACAATGGCAGACAACAATGCAAGCTAGCCACAGACTGCACACAGCACAGTCAGAGATTTTCATACAGAGCGCTACGTAACGTTGCCAATAAGAAAACATAAACAGCCTACTTACATTATTATTATTATTATTATTATTATTACTATCGTTACATAACAAAATTTTTTGCCTAAGTTAGAACAGCCAGTGTTATTCAATGAGGCGGAAGTGTCGCCAGCAGCCATCTGGGAAAAGTAAACACTTCAACCCAATGCTGAGTCACAAAGACAGCAGTAAAGATCCTCTAACGATTCTGTTAAGTAAATGTAGCGGAACTGAAGATCTCTGACGACTCTGGAAGAGCAGAATCAGTTCTATCATTATTAATGACGTCGAGCCTCACCTTGGCGACCTAAACACTCCACCCCCACTAACTTCTGGCACTCGATCAGCAGGATAGATGCCCTTCATATCGTTCACACTCGATTCCCTGGTTATGCCACTGTAAAATCTCGTGTGTGAGATTGTTCTACTGATGTTCTTGCACTTTCTGCCCTACAAAACGATCAGCGACCCGAAGCCATGGCTGATGGATTCCAGTGTCCAGTACTAACATAAGCCCAACAGCTAATTCTCGTGTGTTGCCTGACGATTTACCGACATGACTCTGATCCAAGGCAGAAGCTGCCCTAACCTCCAGAGTCGCACAGATCTGAGGGCATACCTTCCGGCAGGCCAGGTTCAGCATTCAGCACAAGAAGACACCATCAGCCATCGTTTTCCTCCTGAGGAGTCAACATGGGCAGTGACCTGAAAGAGACTGAGTACTTCCCAAAACAGCATGTGAATCAAAAAACACATGTTGTGATCACTGTCACATCCAAGCCGAGCTACCGACAGGGCGTACCTACCTCACGAGCGTGTAGTAAAACTACCGTATCAGAGTCTCATCAACCTCCACTCCGAGCTGACACAGCGTCCTCAGCAGTCGTGAGTCCAGTATTCTATTCAGCAATTTCTTCTCTGGATTACATAGCCCCCAATCGATACCCAGGAAAGAGTAAAGACTTGTATTTTCATTAATAAATGGTATAATTGCGAATGTTGTTTTATTCCGTCTAACGACGACAGACATGTCCACGGTCTCCATCCTGCAGTAGGGTTTCCAGCTTGGAGGACCCTACACTATTATCGCTGTTACTGGTGGCAACAGCAGTAGTACATGCACTGCAAATATTAACTTCAGTAGTTCACAGTCCTTACTTGCAACGTCACTTCAGACACCAAAATAATTTTAATGCTATTTGTCATATTAAGATTGTTATTTCTTAGGTAACAATGTAAAAAAGTACCTTATGTGTGAAAACCTAGTCTGATGTAAGAGAGGGCCTGATGACACTGATCAGATCAGGTTAAATAAATAAATAAATATCTCTCTATTGTAGTGCCAACTTAGGCCATCGAATGTATCAGAATAACTAAATGTAGCGGGAAGATGTAGAAGGCACCATGTTAAGAGTTGTCTGAGCTTTCCAAGTGATTTATTGTTTCCAACTACAGTGCTGTGTTCTCCGCAGTCTGTGTTACTGGGTCCCGCAATGCTGAGGACACCACTTTGCTGCCGTGAAATGGCTTAGCATGGAATGGTTGCCTCAGTGACCCGTGCACGCACTGTGTGTCAGCCTTGTACGCCAGTGGTGTTGCAGCATCGTCAGGATGCTGGCAGTTGACTCAGCGGTCTGCATCCCTGCCAACTCAGCGCCGCTCGGGGTGAGCTGCAGGCAGCCAGCTGCATGCTTCTCGTTGGTGTGGCTGAGATAGCAGCGACAAAAAGCGCCTGCGATCCGGCGTCTGAATCTGTGGCCCTCCCCTCAGGATGCCTCCTCAGGATGCCTCTGGCTTGCCCGTGGTAGCGAGCCTTGGAGTGGCCCACTGCTGGCTGGCTACAGACCCTGCATTGGCCTCAAAGTATTGAACCAGTGACCCACTGTAGACTGGAACGCTTGCGCCCCATCTGATGCTGTGTGTAGCTGGTGGTGTGACACGCCCCGCCATCCAGGAGAGCTGCCACACTTGAATGAATCTCGTTAGAAACCCAAACCTCTTTATACGTGGCTGTGCGCCTCTGTTTTGCGATATGTGGCACTTCATGTCAGATATTCATACCACACTAGGTTAGCCAGTGGGCCCATTCTGCCTGTGATTTGTGACTTCCAAAACTGCCGTGTATACTCTTTCAGCAATTTGACTGCCCTGTAGCCTCTATTTTACTTCACAACTGTTGGTATGCGCAACCCACTGCAACCCGGCTCGCACCTAGCTGTAACCTGTGCTCAGAATATTGTACAAGTCTAACTTTCCCTATCCTAAACGGTGGTGCCGCTACGTTATTCCCCCTTCGGAAAGACACGGTCGCTGGGTCATTGCTTAACTAGCTCTTAACTTGTTTGGGTCGGCACCTATGGCATATTTCCTTACTATTAGAAAACTCAAATGTGGTCTAGTGCCCCTTAGAACCATGACATGAAACGAAACGTAAAAGTTCCTGACTGGACGACCACTGCTCGGTCCCCCTTACCCACTCGTCTCACGCCCTCGGTATCCAATCCACTGGGACTGGGACTACCCTTGGTTCCCTTTTGGAATTAGCTCTCCGCCTGATCAGAAAGAAAACAACACATAACAAAGTTAAGGCTGGGATGACACTTGGCACAGTGGTGTTCAAAACGATCGTTATTTGCTGTTGCCTTCGCCAATACTGAGCGACTTGTTGCACAAGCTCTTTGGCTGATATGCGTAACTCTTGCTCTAAAATAAACTGGTTTACGGATCTCAACAGACCTGTCTCCAGAGTTTTATTTAACAAGGTCAGATTCTGCCGTGGCAAAAACTCTAAAGTGGCTTCTGGCCAGTATAGCTGTGGCTGCGTAACATTCAATTGAATGACTCCTGAAATTGACGCTGTTGGAAGGTTGGTGCTACTACCAAATTCTTGCAGATGGAGAAGATCCAAGGCATCCCCCTTTCAGTGACCTGAGGACAGGGATCACCATCACCCTTCCTCCCTCTTCAGAAGGACTGTTGTCCACAGCAGGCTATATTCGAAAATACATACAACATATGAAAATACAATGCCTAATTACTCTACGCAAACCCAGTGATACATGACACGGAAACAAAAACAACTACAAATAATCTACTACTTTCTGGATCGCAAAGCATACGGTACTTCATGCTGAACTCTATCTTCCCTTTTTTTTCTGTGCTTAGCACCTCTCTTCACTCTCTCTTTCTTCCTCTTTCCTTCCTGCGACACGCCTGGAATCACATCCGGGCAACCCTTAAAGGGCGGTAACCACCCAATGTGTACTATCGTTGTTCTAGTTGGCAGCTGAAGCTGAACATTAACGGGGGATGTGTTTTCAAAAACTTGGCATGGCCCTTGATACCTCGTCAGGAACTTCTTCGTCTCCCCTTTTTGCATATAGGGGCTAGACTGCATTACCCATTGCCCCATTCTGTGTTGCGGTGAACTTCCTTTCCGCTCTACTGCGTCTTCCTGCCTTTCCAAACCCTTTATATTGGCCTTTTGTACTCGTTTACAAACATCCCAAATTGTCCTTGCGAATTAACGTACAGATTCACATGCTCTTCCTTTCTGTAGCCACATCAAATCAAATGGTGACGGCCACTACCTCATATGGAGTCAAACCGGTATTTGTATGGACTTTTGCATCGTTAGTGCATACAATATTGTTAAAATACTCGTACCACTGATGGTCATGAGAATCCACACAAAAACTCAGCATCTTCCTGATTGTTCTGTGTACCCGTTTTGTCTTTCCATTGGCCTGTGGATGCAGCACGCTGGTCCTGAACTTCTTTACGTTCAACAGTTTACACAGTTCCTTCATTAAATCTGAGATGAAAGTAGTCCCTTGGTCGGCAATTATTGTCTCCGGTACTCCAAACTTCAAAATCCAGTTGTTTACTAATGCTTGAGCGACCATTCTTCCTGTTGATTTCACATAGCCACCATCTTCACATACCTTGAAAAATTGTCTATTATTGTCAGAAACAATCTGTCCCCCAATGGTGTTCGCATGAAAGGTCCTAAGACATCAATCGCCAACAAAGGAAGTGGACATGTCGCTTTTGGTAACCGTTGTAGCTGTATGTTTCCGACTCAAATCTG
Source organism: Schistocerca piceifrons (assembly GCF_021461385.2). NCBI lineage: Eukaryota > Metazoa > Arthropoda > Insecta > Orthoptera > Acrididae > Schistocerca > Schistocerca piceifrons. The sequence goes on along the minus strand of NC_060149.1, from coordinate 35,388,053 downwards.
CTCTCCGCGCACATGGTATACAATTCTTGACATAATGATCCACATCTCCTTTCCTACCTCCCCAGCGTTACCACTCTGCCACTCTCCTATTCGTCGGTCTACACCCACCATGACCAGATAACACGTGGCACACACTTGCTTTAAAACCTCATCCCTCAGCTTCGGTGGCACAACTATCCTTGGTCCTAACATCATTTCGCTGCACAGAAGACTGTCATACAGATTAAATTTTGGCTCTGTCCGATAAAATTTACGATCGTTGTCAGCATCCTGCAATTTTTGCCATACTGCTAGGTAATAACCTATAACTTCTACTTTTGCCACCTTCCTACTTCGTGCATCCACAATTACCGTGCTTATTCCCTGGCTAGTGCACCAGATCCTAGTCGAATTCACTAAGCCTCACAGCCCATCTAGCGAGTCTAGCGGACGGAGCCCAACCCCAACAACAACTTCAATGCAGCATGATATGTTACTACCCGAAATCTTCTCCCATGTAAATAATATTTAAAATATGTGATTCCATAGATTACGCTAAGCATCTTCCTTTCTGTCATTGAGTGATTCCTCTGTGCTGCATTCAACTGCCTAGACTCATAGGCTACAGGATGTTCATTCTCATTAATTTCCTAACTAAGAATACACCATAATGCTTGATTTGTTGCTTCGCATGCTAGTATAAACTACTTTTCAAGAACCGGACTTGATGTTAACACTTCTTTCAGTTAGTCAAACCCTTTCTGACACGATTCTATCCACTCAAATTTCACACCCTTCCATAACAATCGCATCAATGACTGTGCTAAATCTCCAAAACCCTTCACGAACTTTCGATAGAAATTGCAAATTCCGATTAATGACTGGACTTCGTTAAATGTTTTCAGTTATAGAATGTCCCTTACAGCTTGTACCAACCTCAGATCTGTTCACACTGCGTTCTTAGTGATAATATGACCCAAATATTTTACTTCTTCTAATGCAAAATGACACTTCTCCAGGCTCAGCGTCAAATGAGTTGATCTTAACCTCATAAGGACTTCACTTAACCGCTGTCTATGTTGCTCCATACTACTTGAAAACACTATAATGTCATCCAAATAGACCAGACACTGTCGTGGTTTCAAACCCCTCAAGACACTGTCTAGCAACCTCTGAAACCCAGCCAAAGCGTTTTTCAAACCGAATGGCATTCTAATGTACTAGTAATGGCCTCCAGAAGTAGAGAAAGCAGTTTTTGGACGATTCTCTGGAGCCACCTCTAACTGATGATAACCACTTATCAAACCCATAGTGGAAAAGTACTGGCACTGTCCTAAGTCATCCAAAGTCTCCGATATATTTGGAATGGGGTATGCGTCCGTTACTCTCTTACTATAGAGGTACCGGTAGTCACAACAGAACTTGTATTTCTTAGGTCCATCCATAGATTTCTTAGGCACAACGAAAATGCCTGCTCCCCAGCACCTATTACTATGCTCTACAATTCCGTCCGCAAGCTTAATAAGCAAATTATGTAAGCTAAGAATAAAAACTGTTGCTAATAATGTACTGAAAATTATACCATTAGAATTAATAGATATAGACTGTAATTTAGCTGATGGGGTGTCTGTAGAGAAGGAAAAATATTCTTCAAAAAAATCATATTAGTGCTTCTTTGAAATATAATCTATAAATTGGTGCTCCCATAATTCATGAATCAAAACAGCCTTTATTTGTTCCAGTTCATGATATAAGAATTCAGTATTTAGAAATAGATCTTATTTTGTTGTTGTTGTTGTGGTCTTCAGTCCTGAGACTGATTTGATGCAGCCCTCTATGCTACTCTATCGTGTGCAAGTTTCTTCATCTCCCAGTACCTACTGCAGCCTACATCCTTCTGAATCTGCTTAGTGTATTCATCTCTTGGTCTCTCTCTACGATTTTTACCCTCCAAACTGCCCTCCAGTACTAAATTGGTGATCTCTTGATGCCTCAGAACATGTCCTACCAACCGATCCCTTCTTCTAGTCAAGTTGTGCCACAAACTCCTCTTCTCCCCAATTCTATTCAATACCTCCTCATTAGTTATGTGATCTACCTATCTAATCTTCAGCATTCTTCTGTAGCACCACATTTTGAAAGCTTCGATTCTCTTCTTGTCTAAACTATTTATCGTCCATGTATCACTTCCATACATGGTTACACTCCATACAAATACATTTAGAAACGACTTCCTGACACTTAAATCAACACTCGATGTTAACAAATTTCTCTTCTTCAGAAACCCTTTCCTTGCCATTGCCAGTCTACATTTTATATCCTCTCTACTTCGAACATCAACAGTTATTTTGCTCCCCAAATACCAAAACTCCTTTACTACTTTAAGTATCTCATTTCCTAATCTAATTCCCTGAGCATCACCTGACTTAATTCGACTACATTCCATTCTCCTCGTTTTGCTTTTGTTGATTTTCATCTTACACCCACCTTTCAAGAGACTGTCCATTCCGTTCAACTGCTCTTCCAAGTCCTTTGCTGTCTCTGACAGAATTACAATGTCATCGGCGAACCTCAAAGTTTTTATTGCTTCTCCATGGATTTTAATACCTACTCCCAACTTTTGTTTTGTTTCCTCGACTGCCTGCTCAGTATACAGATTGAATGGCATCGGGGAGGGGCTGCAACCCTGTCTCACTCCCTTCCCAACCACTGCTTCCCTTTCATGTCCCTCGACTCTTATAAATGCCATCTGCTTTCGGTACAAATTGTAAATAGCCTTTCGCTCCCTGTATATTACTCCTGCCACATTCACAATTTGAAAGAGAGTATTCCAGTCAAAACTGTCAAAAGCTTTCTCTAAGTCTACAAATGCTAGAAACGTAGGTTAGCATTTCCTTAATCTTTCTTCTAAGATAAGTCGTAGGGTCAGTATTACCTCACGTGTTCCAACATTTCTACGGAATCCGAACTGATCTTCCCCGAGGTCGGCTTCTACCAGTTTTTCCATTCGTCTGTAAAGAATTCGCGTTAGTATTTTGCAGCTGTGACTTATTAAACTGATAGTTCGGTAATTTTCATATCTGTCAATACCTTCTTTCTTTGGAATTGCTAGAAGTCTGAGGGAATGTCGCCTGTCTCATACATCTTGCTAACCAGATGGTAGAGTTTTGTCAGTACTGGCTCTCCCTAGGCTGTCAGTAGTTCTAATGGAATGTTGTCTACTCCCGGGGCCTTGTTTCGACTTAGGTCTTTCAGTGCTCTGTCAAACTCTTCACGCAGTGTCATATCTCCCATTTCATCCTCATCTACATGCTCTTCCATTTCCATAATATTGTCCTCAAGAACATCGGCCCTGTATAGGCCCTCTGTATACTCCTTCCACCTTTCAGCTTTCCCTTCTTTGCTTAGGACTGGGTTTCCATCTGAGCTCTTGATATTCATGCAAGTGGTTCTCTTTTCTCCAGAGGTCTCTTTAATTTTCCTGTAGGAAGTATCTATCTTACCCCTCGTGAGATAGGCCTCTACATCCTTACATTTGTCCACTATCCATCCCTGCTTAGCCATTTTGCACTTCTTGTCGATCTCATTTTTGAGACGTTTGTATTCCTTTTTGCCTGCTTCACTTATTGCATTTTTGTATTTTCACATTTCATCAATTAAATTCAGTATCTCTTGTGTTACCCAAGGATTTCTACTAACCCTCGTCTTTTTACCTACTTCATCCTCCGCTGCCTTCACTATTTCATTCCTCAAAGCTACCCATTCTTCTTCTACTGTATTTCTTTCCCCCATTCCTGTCAGTTGTTCCCTTATGCTCTCCCTGAAACTCTGTACAACCTCTGGTTTAGTCAGTTTATCCAGGCCCCATCTACTTAAATTCCCACGATTTTGTAGTTTCTTCAGTTTTAATCTACAGTTCATAACCAATAGATTGTGCTCAGAGTCCACATCTGCTCCTGGAAATGTGTTACAATTTAAAATCTGGTTCCTAAATCTCTGTCTTACCATTATATTATCTATCTCAAATCTTCTAGTATCTCCAGGGTTTTTCCATGTATACAACCTTCTTTCATGATTCTTGAACCAAGTGTTAGCTATGAGTAAGTTATGCTCTCTGCAAAATTCTTCCAAGCCGCTTCCTCTTTCTTTTCTTAGCCCCAATCCATATTCACCTACTACGTTTCCTTCTATTTCTTTTCCTACTGTCGAATTCCAGTCACCCATGACTATTAAATTTTCGTCTCCCTTCACTACCTGAATAATTTCTTTTATCTCATCATACATTTCATCAATTTCTACTTCATCTGCAGAGCTAGTTGGCATATAAACTTGTACTACTGTAGTAGTCGTGGGTTTCGTGTCTATCTTGGCCACAATAATGCGTTCGCTATGCTGTTTGTATTAGCTTTCCCGCACACCTATATTTTTATTCATTATTAGACCTACTCCTCCATTACCCCTATTTGATTTAGTATTTATAACCCTGTATTGACCTTACCAAAAGTCTTCTTCCTCCTGCCACCGAACGTCACTAATTCCCACTATATCTGACTTTAACCTATCCATTTCCCTTTTTAAATTTTCTAGCCTACCTGTCCGATGAAGGGATCTGACATTCCACGCTCCGATCCGTAGAACGCCAGTTTTCTTTCTCCTGATAACGATATCCTCTTGAGTAGTCCCCGCCCGGAGATCCGAAAGGGGGACTGTTTTACCTCCGGAATATTTTACCCAAGACGACGCCATCATCACCTCCGGAGTATTTTACCCAAGACGACGCCATCATCATTTAATCATACAGCAAAGCCGCATGCCCTCGGGAAAAATGACGGCTGTAGTTTCCCCTTGCTTTCAGCCGTTCGCAGTACCGCAACAGCAAGGACGTTTTGGTTAGTGTTACAGGGCCAGATCAGTCAATCATCCAGACTGTTGCCCCTGCAACTACTGAAAAGGCTGCCCCTGGCCTCTCAACAGATACCCCTCCGTTGTGGTTGCACCTACGGTACGGCTATGTGTATCGTTGAGGCACGTAAGCCTCCCCGCCAACGGCAAGGTCCATGGTCATGAGAACTGAGTTACTGATGAGAATAATAATTGCCTATATTTTAGTAATGCTGATAAAAAAAGTTTATTTTAAATTAAAAATGTAATATATTTTAATCTTTATAAATGTACAAAATTAGGAACTAAGAATTGTATTATTTTCCACTGTTTGCGGAAAGTAAAAAAATGACGTATTCCTAGTAAAGATGCTGAAATTAATACAAATATTTGTGGTGGCTGTGTTCATCCAAATCATGCTCAATTATATATGAAATACAAATTATTGAAACTGATGGTTCAGCTTACTTTACATATGATGGGGAAAAATTGTTAGCTGTATTGCATAATTATTTCATTTGAAATAACATTTTACCAAGAGTATAATATCCTTTTGTTTCTTTATCAGTTTCAGTAAGTTTAACTTTTTCTGCTTCCGATAAAATGTGTCTGGAAGTTCCTTAGCGATTAGAAATATAAAGAGGTATTTTTTAAGATGATAGAGACGTAATGTGAGAAGGAGATATAATGACAGACTGTCATGCAAACTACTTTTGAACATGATTTCTAAAACATGTCATCAGCAGCTAGTTTGGTAGCCCACATGCAGTGGAAATATCTTGTACCTTGCAGCTACAAACTGCCCAAACCTTATCAACAATGTCAGTATAGAAAAGAGGATTCGCGATAATGACATCATCATAGCAATTATCATTATGAAAATTAGTAAGTCAGTCAAGGATAGCGTGTCTGCGAGATAGAGCAGATGGGCAGTTGTTGGCTACTCACAGAGTGAACTAACGTCACTTAGTTCGAGTAAGATGGATGTAGAGGAATTATGGGCAAACTTCATGCATATTGTAAATCGAGGTCTGTAGAGCTACGTGTCTGGTAAGTGGATAAACGATGGAAAAGACCCACCATTGTTTAATTACGAAATTCGGAGCATATTAAGGATGTAGAGGTTTTTGCACTCTTGGTTCAAAAGAGAACGCACAAATGATGACATACAAAGGTTAGTAGAGCTTCGTGTGTCTGTGGAAAGATCTATGCGCGAAGCATACAACTACCACAGTCATATCTTAGCAGAAGATATGGCAGAAAACCCATTGGATTTCTAGTCCTATGCGGAATCAGTAAGCAAATCTAAGAGTTCCATTCAGTCCTATACTGACCAGTCTGTTGTGGCAGTTGAAGGTAGCAAAACAAAAGCCAAGGTTTTAAACTTTGCATTCAAGAAACCGTCCATGCAGGAGAATCGTACAAACATACCATCATTTGACCATTGGACAGAGTCCAATATGGATACCTTGGTGTAGAGAAACAACTTTAAGATTTGAAAGCAAATTAGTCTCCAGATACAGATGGACTCTCAGTTTGTTCAATTACCTTTTCGCGGATGATGCTATAGTATACAGAGAAGTTGCAGCATTAGAAAATTGTAGCGAAATGCAGGAAGATCTGCAGCGGATAGGAACTTGGTGCAGGGAGTGGCAACTGACCCTTAACATAGACAAATGTAATGTATTGCGAATACATAGAAAGAAGGATCCTTTATTGTATGATTATATGATAGCGGAACAAATACTGGTAGCAGTTACTTCTGTAAAATATCTGGGAGTATGCGTGCGGAACGATTTGAAGTGGAACGATCATATAAAATTAATTGTTGGTAAGGCGGGTACCGCGTTGAGATTCATTGGGAGAGTCCTTAGAAAATGTAGTCCATCAACAAAGGAGGTGGCTTACAAAACACTCGTTCGACCTATACTTGAGTATTGCTCATCAGTGTGGGATCCGTACCAGATCGGGTTGACGGAGGAGATAGAGAAGATCCAAAGAAGAGCGGCGCGTTTCGTCACAGGGTTATTTGGTAAGCGTGATAGCGTTACGGTAATGTTTAACAAACTCAAGTGGCAGACTCTGCAAGAGAGGCGCTCTGCATCGCGGTGTAGCTTGCTCGCCAGGTTTCGAGAGGGTGCGTTTCTGGATGAGGTATCGAATATATTGCTTCCCCCTACTTATACCTCCCGAGGAGATCACGAATGTAAAATTAGAGAGATTAGAGCGCGACGGAGGCTTTCAGACAGTCGTTCTTCCCGCGAACCATACGCGACTGGAACAGCAAAGGGAGGTAATGACAGTGGCACGTAAAGTGCCCTCCGCCACACACCGTTGGATGGCTTGCGGAGTATAAATGTAGATGTAGATGTACCTAGCTTGCGTTTATCGCAAAGTTCTCGCCCAGAACGAAGTTCCAAGTGACAGGCAAAAGAACAGGTCACTCTTGTGTATAAGAATGGTAGAAGAACGGATCCTACAAAAGGACAGACCATTATCTCTAAGTTCGGTTTGCTGCAAAATCCTTGAACATATTCTTGAGAAAGAGAAGATTATATCCATGAATCAGCATGGTTTTAGAAAGCATTGCTTATGCGAAACTTAGCTTGCCTTTTCTCACATGATATACTGCAAACTATCGAAGGAAAGGCTACAGGTGGATCCCATACTTCGACATTTCGAGAAAGCATTTAACATGCTGCCCAATTGCAGGATGTTAACATACGTATAAGCATATGGATTAAGTTCAAAAACATGTAAGTGGCCCTAAGACTTCCTAAATGGTAGAATCTGTTATGTTGCCCTTGATGGCGAGTATTCATCAGAGACAAGGGGATTATCAAGAGTGCCCCTGGGAAGTGTGGTAGCACCGCTTTTGTTCTCTATATACCTAAATGATTTGGTGTACAGGGTACTCAGCAATCTGCAGTTGTTTGCTAGTGTGTCTATGGTGTATGGTAAGCTGTTGAAGTATAGTAACTTCAGGAAGATGCAAGGTTCCCTCTAGATATCCAGAAAGCATTTGACATGGTGGGACTTCTTTAGTGGTAGAACCTGGTGTGTTGTCCCTGATGGCGAGTGTTCATCAGAGACAAGGGGATCGTCAGGAGTGCCCCAGGAAAGTGGGATAAGACCGCTGTTGTTCTCCATACATATAAATGATTTGTCGTACAGGATACTCACCAATCTGCAGTTGTTTGCTAATGACGCTGTGGTGTATGGTAAACTGTCGAAGTTGGCGAATCCGAATACATACGCGAGCGCAGAAAAATGTGATGCATCCAGTGATGCAACAATACTTCAACATCTTTAAAACAACAGAAGTTAATATTACGCAGTGAATAAACATTTCACAGAGAACCTCTGAATTAACAACTTTTAATCGTTTGATACCATTTCAGCTAACGATATCTCAGATTATAGCATTCCACTAACGCTATCATTCCTGAATGATATGTGTCAGTATCTATTCTATTTATTGATTCACGATGTTTTTGTACCTTTTTCATTACGCATTTCTTTGTCAGAACATCGTATTCTCCACATTTACACAGCAAATTAACACACTAGCAATGCCTCTTAGTTTATCATACGTGTGTGTTTGTTTACTGAACGGTTTATTACTTTTCTGGTAACTTTATTCAAATATTGATTATTGCAAGTGCTATTAGAAAACTGCGCTAATGTAAAACTGGTTAATCGCATGTGTTATAGGATCCCACAATTGACAAGAAAACCATAAGACCGTTCTGTCACGAAGGCATAAATAATTGTTTAAATAATATTTAACAACAATTTGTTGTCATTTAAAATGAGTGCACTCGCACAAGAACACTGTCTTCTTTATTTATGGAGAAACCTTTACTTTTATGTATTGTGAATGATTTGAGTGTGACTGAATGTTTACAACATTTCTTTATTTAAATACTGTAGTTCATTCGTTTAGCCCAGGAAGTGGTCAAGATGAAGCTTATCATGTTTGTAGTGCGTAACAATGGTGTATTTTTGGTGGGGGTGGCCTTCAGTCAGTGGAAAAGCAGACTGTTGCAAAACACTACAGGAGTCAAGTGGAGGCTGGACCTTTTGGAGTGAAGAGGTCAAGGGAGCAATTGTGGTCACTGAGCGGTGGAAGAAAGTAGTTCTGCCTTTAGTAACGTGTGTGATTCAGTCATACAGGTGACTGATTCTATGCAGCGAATGGCCACTACAATACTGTAATTTTTGAACGGACTTTATATTTCGAGTTGTGTGAATGTGCTCCAGAGTAGGACTACAACTTATTCTGGTTGTGTTAAGGAGCTGAGGATAGACAGTGTATGAGTTACTGTTCTTTGCATAATGAGTATTACTTTTTAAATCATCATTTTGAACTCTGAACTGTTTGGAGCTGGTGAATAGTTCGTGTGTTGTGACAGCAAATTGGAAGTAGCTTTTGCGTGTCTTTGATGACTACTATTTTCTACTATTCTCATAACGCGCTCATCGCATTGCATTTCATAAAGGTATTTTCTGTCTGTATTTTAACTGAATATTGTAGGACCACTTTGCATTAATCTGAGAGGTCGTTTCAGGTATAAACGTTATTCAGTGTAATTTTCTGTCATCTACAGCAATTACAGACATTAGAATAGAGCCCTCTTTATAAAATTATTCGATAATTTAAGTTTGTATTTCTCTGTACTTCATGAACTCACAACCATAGCGAATGCATAGACTTTATGACCACAGGACCACAGCTACAGCTTACTACATGCAGTGAATCAGCTGCAGGATATGAAAGCAGACGAGCACGGCTCTATCCTATGAGTACATAGAACTATTCTTTTTACAGGGAACTGTGCATAGCCTCAGCTCCTAAAGTACGAATAACAGCAGGTTAAGACGCAACTGGTTTGCTCGCATGGCATGCTGTTAGGAAGAGCAATTGCGTAGCAATATCTATTAGGTACCGTCGCAACACGAATAGTTAATCAATACGAAGCGTTTTAATCGTTAGAGGATTTGCTGCGTTAGATGAATAGCAACTGAGTTACCACATAAAAATTACTAGACCTTAATTAACAGAGTGGTGGTTTCATAAAGCAATATGTTGCAGAATACGCTCTTCCCAAGAAACTCTTGTTTGCGGTACAAGAGCAAAGCGATTCCAAGAGACCAAAACAGTGGTAAGCGTGTATCTTCCCAGGCGCATTTTGTTAGTACAGCTAACGTGGCACAAAGTTTTATATCCTGTTTGCAGGATTTTTTCATCAAATTTACTGCCACATCGAGTTGTATCCTGTCATGTGCGTCATACACATTAACCACAGAATAAACTGTTTTTAGTACTTGTCCGTAATACATTGTAAATTAACACTCGTAAAACAGCAGTAAGAATAGGAGCACTTCCTTTCTAGCAATAGTAATCGCGAACATTTACCCATCAGCGATTCGGAAACTACCGTCAAGATTGTTTCCAGACACGAGGCACGCCCGTGTTGGAGGCTTATTTGAGACTGCCGTAGTCCGCTACGCTACATCAGCGATTAGATAGTCACGATACAGTCAATAGAGCCTCAACTGCTCTAGTCGTAAAAACAGTGCCAAATAACTAAGTAGCTTCTTTTTACCTGTAGGTGCCAAAAGCTCCCGTAGACGTATGTCTTTTATTCAGGACGTTTTCTTTAAGCATTCCGACACCACGCATTATGCATTATTCTCCATGAAAATGCCTCCTGCCGTAAAATGTGGGTCAAAGCACTACTTATCACGTCCGAAAAGTTGTCATCAACCGTGACTGTCCAGTGATCTTTCTCCAGAGCATATGTTGGAACAAAAAAACCGTTCTTTGAAGTACGTAGCATTCGTCCCATTACACCTATCTGACCAGCATGTTCAAAAATTATAAATATCATGTACAATGTTTCACGTCCTCTTCTGCTCCGCTAAATGAAAGGTTCAATTATTTTATTCAAAGGGTTTTCTCGCAGCTATACTACAGCGTGACAAAGTCATTCAGGGGAAGCATCAGTGTGTCAATATATGAGACTGTGAAACCGATGGCATGCAGCTATGTTCCACCAGCCATTAAAGCCATTCCAACAGGAAACGCCCCAATGTCGGCCATTTTTTCTTCCAACGCTCTTCTCCCTAGTATGCCTTTCTGCGCGTCCATTAGATTCAGTTTAACTCGTGAAAACCCTTAGATACCTACAAATAAACTCATAAACTCCATAATCTACCTCACCAGGTACATTTTCATAATTCTCTGCAGCAATTAAATTTTTATTCAACAAGTTGCATAAAAATGGAATGGAGTGTGCACTGTAACCCACTCCCTTGCTACACAATGTCACTTGTGATGAGTTAATAACATCAATCTGTTTTAGATACTCCGCAGTTAAAGCCACTATAGGCCTTACTTAAAATTTCTCAGCCTTCAAAACATAAAATACCAACACTATATCTCATACAGAGGAATTGTCACTTGTGAAAGAGAAATTGTTGCCTGTGCAATACGTACAAAGTTCGAATTACCAAAAATTGTTGCTGCCAGGATTTAAACATGGGAGGACCGTCTGCATATAAGAACAGGTAGCACAAATCTGACAAGAATCCAGGCTGGACGAGAATCTTCCATACAGACAGCTAAGAGAGTTATTTTCGGCGATAAGGCTTACTAGAAAACTGTTTGCAGGAAACTATTGTCTGATCATGACCATCCATTTCTTAATGAGATGTGGGCCATTAACAACATCCAACTACAACAGACTCTGCACCACCCTCTCACCCACAAATGTGTCGCACTGGCTAGAAGAACAGTAAAGGTGGGGCATTCTGTAGCAAAGTCAGGGTATAGATACGCAAAAAGATATGTGTTTCAGCCAGAAATCTCATTAAACTAGTACCTATAGGTACCCGCCAGCTCGTATTGGCCCCTTACCTAACCTGCATTGGTCGCGAATCTCTCGCCCACTACAAAGTCCCAAGCGACTGAAAAAAGGGCAGATGATTCCTGTATATAAGAAGGGTAAAAGAAAGCATCCGCAAAATTGCAGTCCAATATCCGTAACTCCGGTTTACTACAGAGTCCTTGAACATATTTTCAGTTCAAAATATAAAAAAATTTCTTGAGACCGAGAAGCTTACATCTACGAATCAGCATGGTTTTAGAAAGCATCTCTCGTGCGAAATTCAGCTTGCCCTTTTCTCACATGGCACACTGCGAACTATGGATGAAGGGCAACATGCAGATCCCATATTCAAAGATTTATGGAAAGCATTTGACACGGTGCCCCACTGCAGGCTGTTAACGAAGGTACGTGCATATGGATTAAGTCAAAAGGTATCTGAGCGGATCGAAGATTTCTTAAGTAATAAAACGTAGTATGTTGTCCTTGACGATGAGTGTTCATCAGAGACAAGGATGTTGTCCCTGGTGCTCCAGGGAGGTGTGATAGGACCGCTGTAGGTCTCTATATGCATACATGTTTTGGCGGACGGGGAGGGCAGCAATCTGTGGTTGTTTGCTGATGATACTGTGGTGTATGGTAAGCTGTTGAAGTTGAGTGATTGTAGGTAGATACAAGACGACTTTCTAGCTGGTGTGGTGAATTGCAGCAAAGTGATATGAAACGCAACGAGCATGTGAGCTTTGTAGTGGGAGAGAAGAACGGTCGACTTCGATTTATTGGCAGAATTTTTGGAAAGAGTGATTCATCTGTAAAGTAGACCGCATATAGGATGCAGGTGCGACATCTTCTTGAGCACTGTCGATTTCTAGGTAGGTTTGAAGGAGGACATAGAAGCAACTCAGAGGCGAACTGCTAGATTTGTTGCTCATGTGATCGATCAGCATGCAAGTGTTACAGATATGCTTCAGGAACTCAAATGGAAATCCCTGGAGGAAAGGCAACTTTCTTTAAGAGTAATACTGTTGAGAAAATTTAGAGTACCGGCTTTTGAAGGCGATACAAACATACATTGTGCGTAAGGGCGACAAAGATAAGATACGAGAAATTATGGTTCATACGGAGGCATATGTATAGTCATTTTTCCCTCACTCTATTTGCGAGTGGAACAACAAGGGAAATGACCAGTACTGGTACAGGATACTCTCAGCCACGCACCGTACGGTGGCTAGCGGAATATCTGTGTAGATGTATATTGCTTGTAACCATTTTATCGTCCTCAGCACCCGCACAGACAAAAGTTCTTCAGCATGACAGTGCACCATTCTATTACTTCCACTACAAGGACATGCAGTTGTTTCTCTACCCCTTTATCCTTTTCAGCATATTTCTGATGTGTCAGAGTCGTAAATATGGGAGAAAGGAAGCTACACCCTACGTGATAGGTGCCTGTAATTCAGTTGTCTATTGAAATTCTTGTCAGCAAACATGTTTGAAACCTTGCTCTCTCTTGTGTGCTGTTAGCCTGTGATATATATATATATATATATATATATATATATATATATATATATGGTCACATATATATCAAAGAAAAAATAATAGAATTATTGAGTACAGTCCCGTTGATGACAACACCAAGGGTGGGGGACAAAACAGGACACGTTCGCAATCGATTTAGAAAAACCACTCGAAACTTAAATCAGTATGACAGAACAGAGTATTAACCTTTACGTTCCTGAATAAGAATCAAGTGCATTAAACAGTTTTAACCTCGCTTGGTGAAGTATTTTAGGAGCACTGAATATCTCATTTAAGAATTTTTCATCTATTTCATGCTTCGTGGGACCCTGCGCTGATGAATGTTTGGCATTCTTGCAGGCGGCGCCGGATGCCTTTGCTGAAAGCAAGAAGTTTCTGAAGTAGAAATATCTTAACAAAATGATAACATCATCGTCATTTTTTTACGCATTTTTCCCACGTCGGCGCAGGGCCAGCGTGGTCGTGAACAGATTTTGCGTGGTTATCTGCTTATTTGTCGTATGTGCACTATACATACAAAGATTACAAATCCACTACATGTCAACATTTAATCACAACTCCCCTGAACAAGATAGCACAAATGTCAACGCTCATATGCGGATATATAGGTCGTTTATGTAATTTATCACATCACTTGTCACTGTCCTGAAATCTGCGAAATGATCTTTGTAGGCTCATACAGCACATAATGATTCAACACGAGCACCAATTTGTCATTTCGCACCGCAGTCACAAGATGGTGATGAAAATTTGCCCCACTTATGGAGAGTATCTGCACATCTTCCTCGTCGGAGGGACAAGGATTGTTCACGTCTGTGTCTTTCATTAGGTCACACGTCCTCTCTGGTTGGTGTTAAAGAACAGTGAAGTATCTGAAGCCAAGAAGCAGAGCCTGCGAGATAATCTCAAAGATCTCCTGGCTAAAATGAATTTTTCGCAAGACATGTACTCACACAGTTCTTCTCACGATCCTACACCTATATATTTTTGTATGGTTAAGTTAACGGATGGCCACATGCCCTTTCTGTTGCCATTCCGTTACCACCCACGACGGAATATGTGTACCCTGCTGTCTGTGTGTAGTGTTATTCATTTGAAAGCGACCGAAAGTTTTCTAAATGTTTGTGAAACGTGTAACTGAGTCGTAAATTGGGCACCAGCACGATATTCACGAAGTGGGATGTGAGAAACTGTCTAAAAGCGACAGCCAGGCTGGGTGGCACACAGCCCCTCGTTTATCCGCCGTACGGATTCGATCCGGGACCGGTGCACCCAGCTGTCCCGAAAGCAGCGCTTTAAACACACACGTCTATCCGGGCGGGTAATTTAACGAAATAATACTGTCAGCCTTTAGATAGTGCAAAAGTGACTAATGCGTAATCTAAGTCTCGTCGAAGATCACTTTGCAGTATTGTCATGGAACTGAATCTCTGTCAAAAACTGCAAAGTGTATAAAAAGCTTAAGAATGTAGGTTGCCATAATATTTCATTTCATCTATCTGTATTCTTAGTCCAGCATCGGAGTGTTAATGGTTATAATTAGTTGTTGAGACTAACGACCAAATATATGCGACTGCACCGCTATTTCCCTCTTCGATCTATGTTTAAAAATCGGGGAGGACTGGGTTTTGAGTAATGTGTGGTTCTCTTCTTTTCATTAAATTACGTAATCGGAATGTTTGTCTCTGACCCTTCCGGAAGCGAGTACGTTAATGGTAAACTATTCCCTTCAATTTTTTAACCACGATGTCTCATTTGCTTGTCTTACCTCAGCGTAATAAACCAATATTTTCCCAGATATTACACAGAACGAGAAGTGTTTCATAACAAAAAAAAAAAAAAAATGCGATTCACAACACAAGTTAGTGGTTCTGTGTTATTATGTTTAACCGATGGCATCAGGCTATTTTTAACGCAAGTATAAAATTTTACACACTGCGTCATAACAGTGAAATACCGTATCCTGTATGCAGTACGTTCATTCAAGCAGAGTAATTCTCGTCCACGCTCAGACTATTACTGCAATTCGTACACTAATTAATATGCTGTGGGAGACAGTCTCAACGTAATCTGCCGATTAAGTGACTGACTTTCTAACTAGCTTAGGCACTACAGAAAGCTGATTATACTTTGACGAGAATAAAAGGGAAATAACCAATAAAACTACAAAAAAGCTCTGAGCACTATGGTACTTAACTTCTGAGGTCATCAGTCCCCAAGAAAACAACAAGTGTAACACGAGATTCCATCACCTTCGCTTGCAGTCTTATGCTAAACAATTAATGAACCCCAACGTTATGAGTTTACGCTTACTACTTCCTAACAAAGGCTTTCCAATGTTGATAGATTTTGCTTTCTTCAGGATGTAAGGGATGAACGAGTGAGTTTAGGTGATGAAAACTTGTGTATTGGTTGCAGGAGCGGTTGCCTAAGCCCTCTCCGGCTTTACGCCTCGCACGGCAGTGCTTAGTAGTCCGGCCGCCGCTTTATCGATTCAGTGGTCGTAATGGGGAAGACAACGGCCGCGGCTTACTTCCAGGATGTAGCCGCTCATTCCCAAGAAATATACGAGCTGCGACTGTGGAGTGTGGTAGTATTAGTGTTCTGCACACGGAGGAGAGGTGGTACAAGTAGCCTCCGCCATTCTCTGTACAGTAGTTTGCATTGTCTTTGTATACTAAAGAATATTGCAGACAGGCACACTAGATGAAGTTTAAAGGCTACATGCTAGAGCATTGTGTAAACGTCTCATAATAGTTCGGTTTCCTGTTGTCTATTCATCATTTCATTCCCCCACCACGTTTTGGATGGTTGGGGATTGGTAATAGCTGCTGGTCTGCCCAATACAACTTAAAAGATGAGTAAATTTTGCATTTTAAGACAGATAAAAATGAGTATTAAGAACTATAAAGGGCAATTTCTATTGATAAGATTCTGATGACAGTGTTGAGCTGGGTGCTGTGAATAACGACGTTGTATCTCAGTTTTGGGCTTTAGATATTATTATGTAATAAGGCGGATTTTGCGTAAGTATGGCACATATAGGAAGAGGGTGACTGTATGAAGAGCGAAGCGAATGGAACTCTATACCGGGAGAATCTGAATATTCACTTGAATGCGAGTAGTTGGTGGAACCTAGAACAGGGACGAGTAGAGGATGATGAAAAATTTTATATTATTTATTTATTAATTATCTACGTTGTTCATATTGTGGTGTTAACAGTGGCCGAGGTGCCACTATACAGGCTTCGATTTACCAACAGAAATTAAAAAGAAGTTGAAACTTCCTGGCAGATTAAAACTGCGTGCCCGACCGAGACTCGAACTCGGGACCTTTGCCTTTCGCGGGCAAGTGCTCTACCAACTGAGCTACCGAAGCACGACTCACTCCCGGTACTCACAGCTTTACTTCTGGCAGTATCTCGCCTCCTATCTTCCAAACTTTACAGAAGCTTCTGTAAAGTTCGAAAGGTAGGAGGCGAGATACTGGCAGAAGTAAAGCTGTGAGTACCGGGTGTGAGTCGTGCTTCGGTAGCTCAGCTGGTAGAGCACTTGCCCCTGAAAGGCAAAGGTCCCGAGTTCGAGTCTCGGTCGGGCACGCAGTTTTAATCTGCCAGGAAGTTTCACATCAGCGCACACTCCGCTGCAGAGTGAATCTCATTCTGGAAACATCCCCTAGGCTGTGGCTAAGCCATGTCTCCGCAATATCCTTTCTTTCAGGAGTGCTAGTTCTGCAAGGTTCGCAGGAGAGCTTCTGTGAAGTTTGGAAGGTAGGAGGCGAGATACTGGCAGAAGTAAAGCTGTGAGTACCGGGCGTGAGTCGTGCTTCGGTAGCTCAGTTGCTAGAGCACTTGCCCGCGAAAGGCAAAGGTCCCGAGTTCGAGTCTCGGTCGGGCACACAGTTTTAATCTGCCAGGAAGTTTCACATCAGCGCACACTCCGCTGCAGAGTGAATCTCATTCTGGAAACATCCCTCAGGCTGTGGCTAAGCCATGTCTCCGCAATATCCTTTCTTTCAGGAGTGCTAGTTCTGCAAGGTTCGCAGGAGAGCTTCTGTAAAGTTTGGAAGGTAGGAGGCGAGATACTGGCAGAAGTAAAGCTGTGAGTACCGGGCGTGAGTCGTGCTTCGGTAGCTCAGTTGGTAGAGCACTTGCCCGTGAAAGGCAAAGGTCCCGAGTTCGAGTCTCGGTCGGGCACGCAGTTTTAATCTGCCAGGAAGTTTCACATCAGCGCACACTCCGCTGCAGAGTGAATCTCATTCTGGAAACATCCCCCAGGCTGTGGCTAAGCCATGTCTCCGCAATATCCTTTCTTTCAGGAGTGCTAGTTCTGCAAGGTTCGCAGGAGAGCTTCTGTGAAGTTTGGAAGGTAGGAGGCGAGATACTGGCAGAAGTAAAGCTGTGAGTACCGGGCGTGAGTCGTGCTTCGGTAGCTCAGTTGGTAGAGCACTTGCCCGCGAAAGGCAAAGGTCCCGAGTTCGAGTCTCGGTCGGGCACGCAGTTTTAATCTGCCAGGAATTTTCATATCAGCGCACACTCCGCTGCAGAGTGAATCTCATTCTAAAAAGAAGTTGTTGGAGATTCCTGGTAGAAGCAGGCAAGGAATTGGTTGTGTAGCCTACTGAAGAAGACTTTAATATATATATATATATATATATATATATATATATATATGTGTTGTTTATGGGAAAAATGACGGAGTGTTGAGGTGCGTGAATTAGCACATAGTCGTATTCTAATTAGGCTTGAAGGCAGTGGCTGGAGTATACTTCTGAGACGGCACGGATGCGATTTGTTTCATTCGGTAGGATGAATAGATTGCTGGAATAATCTTGAAAGAGACCTGTGAATGGCAGGTCACGGTTCTAAGTGATGTGCTATAATGGACTGTTCAGATTACAGTTTATGGGAAATGCAGGATAAGTTGAAAGTTGCGTTTCAATTGTTACATTCAATTTTTAAATAGTTTTACTGTCACGGACTCAAGATCCTGTCTTTGCTACCTTGTTGGAAGGATGTTTGTAACAAGTGTGGATATGCAGTGTAAGTTGCTCTATTTGTCTCTGATATGTTGCTGCGGAAGCGTAATTAGCTCTGGGCGTTTCAGCGCGCTCCCAGTCGGTCTGATCACTGGCCATTAGATGGGTGTGGTCACTAGGAAGTTTGAAACGTCATGTTCCAGGAGACGTGCCGTAAGTATATTCAGATCAGAGATGGTGGTAGTAGTTCGACAGATTTGGTGAAAATGTTCGATTCATTCGAAGTGGTTGCCAACATGCAACGTGTTGCAGTCAATACTTTCGTATGGAATTCGTGTTGAGCAGATTATTTGTCAGTAATTTCGAGCGTTAAACTTGTTATGAATTTGGGAAGCGAGGTGATATTTTGGCGAGAGGTGTTACATGTTTTCTGAGCACAGTGAGCTTGAAGTTACTTACAAGATTATGTCGTGCGCATTCAATCCCAAAGATTACGTGTTCAGTTTCATCACTCTCCCATCAGATTTAGATCATTCTGTATTTTACTGAAAGTCGTAAATACAAATTATAATCGGTGTAAGTACTATAATTCTCGACTTCCATTCCATCTCTACCTTGAAAGCCAAGTGGCTCGTTTGATTTTTTTGCTCGATTTGAAGTCAATAAAAGTAATTAAATTGCTTTTATTGTTATTCGTCCCTACTTTACTAAGTCATTTGTTGAATATTCACGTGTATTTCTGGTGCACATTTGGCTGACGCCAACTTGTGCACGCCTGTTGGAAAGTAGATATTTTCTCTTCGTAATGGTTTTAAAAAACACATATAATGAATCATTTCACTTCTCAGATAGCTTCATTTCTTCAACACTAGTAAATATCGCATTCTCTGCAGGCCAATTTTCAGGTGTTAGATAAGTTTTGTCATGAGTACCGAAGCAGAATTGCTGCGAAAGATAATATACAGTGTGTATTCTCATGTTCCACGAAGTGAGTTGCACACAGGAGTGCATTGATGCGTTGTGTGTTCCGCAATAGTTCATGTATATCCAGTCTCTTCGAGCGATGCCATTGTTCAAATGATCTCGAGAAGTATTCAATTGGTTCAAATGGCTCTGAGCCCTATGGGACTCAACATCTGAGGTCATCAGTCTCCTAGAGCGTAGAACTACTTAAACCTAACTAACCTAAGGACACCACACGCATCCATGCCCGAGGCAGGATTCGAACCTGCGACCGTAGCGGTCGCGCGGTTCCGGATTGTAGCGCCTAGAATTTCTCGGCCACTCCTGCCGGCTCGAGAAGTATTATCAGCACTATTACGCTCTTGCCATTTTTGTAGAATCTTACGAATGATTTTCACAGTGTTTGACGTTCAGTTAAACACGCTATGCCTGCCGTTTACTAGTTACCCTATTTATTGTACGTGTAGGTTAAGCATTTACTTGCTTATTCATTTTTCGAAGTCAGATAGCATCATAAAATTGATTATTGGATCATGAGTTTCTTCATTACAAGAATCAGTGCCATTAAATCAAGGCTTATGATACTGGTTGCATTCATAGTCACATTACTAACAGAGTAGCCACCTTGCAGATAGGCCTCTGATCAGTAATTAATTGCTATATCTCTCATTTAATGTTTTTTCTGCATGTGTGTACCAATTTTTTATATACTGTACACTTCTGATTGTAGGTTAATGTCACAAGAAACTTATACATATAAAATAACTAATTGGTATAACTGTTAATAAATGTATTCCACTGTGAGACAAGACACCAATTACTTCGTGGAGAAATATTTGCGGTTCCCTAGGGAAGCACGATTGTGTCCAGGAGTGTACCTCTTCTTCCGAAGCAAATCGATGCCTACGAATGTCTTTCTTCACGGCTCCAGCAATATGGAAATCGCATGGGTAGCGATCAAGACTGTGTGCAGGATGTGTAAGAGCTACCCAGCGAAACTTCCGCAGCGCAGTCGAAATAACGCTAGCAACATGTGGGCGGAGCGCTGCAGAAAAATATTCGTGGTCATCACTTTGCTTCAGACGAAGAGTAAGGCGCCTGGGTATAATTGTGTCTCCGTAGGCAACGGCATATATTTTTCCTTGAAGGTATTGACAGTCTTGTCGAACAGTGGGATAAATGTTTTGAGTTATGTCGACTACTTTTGTAATAATAAGTAGTATACTTACTTTTTTTCCATCGGGCTCGTTTTCGCGGTTATTTGGCATCGTCAAATTGGAAATAAGCGATCTGTGTTTATTGAAAGATGTAGATTGAGAAAAAATTATTTATTTGTCTGTATCGCAAACATAATATAATATCTTCTAAAGATTAAACTAATACTCATAAAGGAAATAAGAGTAATCCGCTGAATTACAGACCCGTCTCACGAACAGCGGTTTGCTGTACGATTTTGGAACATATTCCGTGTTCAAACATTATGAATTACCTCGAAAAAAACGATTTACTGATATAAAGCCAGCACCGATTCAAACAATACCATTCTTGTGAAACAGAACTAGTTCTTTACTCTCACAAAGTAATGAGTGCTATAGAGGATATCAAATTGATTCGATATTTCTAGAATTGCAGAATGCTTTTGACACCGTTCCTCACAAGCGACTTCTAATGAACTGACGTGCCTAAGGATTATCGTCTCAGTTACGCTACCGGATCTGCGATTTCCTGTTAGAAATCTCACAGTTTGTAATAATGGACGTAAGGTCATCGAGTCAAGCAGAAATATTATCTGCCATTCCCCAAGGTAGTGTTGTAAGCCCTCTACCATTCCCGATCTAGATGAACGATTTAGGAGACATCTGAGCCGCCCTCTTAGGCTATTTGCTTAGGAGTGTGTTATTTACCGTCTTGTAAAGTCATGTGCTAGAAAAGTATGTGCCTAGCAAAAATATAGGGGAGGAAAGGGATCCACCTTGGTACAACAAATATATTAGGAAGTTGCTGAGAAAGCAGACAAAATTCGAAGTCGTTTAAAACGTAGTCACTGCCTCGCAGACAAACAGAAATTATGCGAAATGAAAGCAGCTGTCAGAAGGACAACGAGAGATTCTTTTAACGAACTTGAAAGCAATATTTTATCTGCAGGTTCTAAAAAATTTGGTCGTACGTAAAATCTATGAACGCTACAAATAATTCAATACCTTCTCTTGCTAACAGTACGGGTAATGTAACTGATGATGATAAACAGAAGGCCGAAATTCTAAACCTAGCTTTCAAAAACTCGTTTACGGTTGAGGACTGCAGAACCATTACCCCTTTCAATTATCAAACAAACGCAAGGATGGCTGACATAGTGTTTAGTGTTCAAATGGTTCAAATGGCTCTGAGCACTATCGGTCTTAACGTCTGAGGTCATCAGACCCCTAGAACGTAGAACTACTTAAACCTAACTAACCTAAGGATCGTGATGACAGGGTGTTGTGTGATGTCCTTAGGTTAGTTAGGGTTAAGTAGTTCTAAGTTCTAGGGGACTGATGACCATAGATGTTAAGTCCCATAGTGCTCAGAGCCATTCGAACCTAAGGACATCACACACATCCATGCCCGAGGCACGATTCGCACGATTCGAACCTGCGACCGTAGCTGCCGCGCGGTTCCAGACTGTAGCGCCTAGAACCGCTCGGCCACTCCGGCTGGCAGTGTTTAGTGTATCTGGGATGGTAAAACAGTTAAGATCCTTAGACGCCAGGAAGGTATCTGGCCCAGACGGTATCCCCATAAGATTATATGTTGACTGTGCTACAAATATAGCACCATTATTATCCATCATCTATCAGATATCATTGGAACAGCGGAAAGTTCCGCGGGACTGGAAGAAGGCCCAGGTCATAGCAGTCTATAAAAAGGGTAGAAAATCGGATGCACATAATTACCGGCCAATTTCACTGACATCGATTTGTTGTAGAATCATGAAACATATTTTGTGTTCAGACATGATGACCTTTATAGACTCTGAGAAGCTCATCTGCAGAAACCAGCACGGTTATAGAAAACAGTGGTCATGCGAGACACAGCTGGCCCTCTTTGTGCATGATATACAACAGGCTCTAGATACCGGCTCCCAGGGTGATGCCATATTTCTCCACTTTCGAAAGGCGGTCGACTCAGTTCCGCACTGTCGTTTGCTCCAAAAAGTCCGATGACATATGCGGTTGGATAGAAAGTTTTCTAACAGCAGTATGACGTCCTGAAGGAGGTGACTTCAACAGAATCAAGAGTAACATCAGGTGTGCCCCAGGGCAGAGTAAAAGGTCCGCTCCTTCTCACGATTTACATAAACGATCTGGTTGATGGTATTGACAGCGGCATTAGGCTGTTTTCCGATGATGCTGTAGTCTACAGGAAATTCGTATCACACGAAAGTTGTGAACAGATCAATGAGGATTTGCAGAAAATAAATGCGTGGTGTAATGACTGGCAATTACCTCTCAATATTACTAAATGTAACCTACTGCGTATAACAAGGCGAAAATGCCCATTAATGTACGAGTACGAAATAAATGCCCAGATATTGGAAGCCGTAACATCCGTCAAGTATCTGGGTGTGACTATTCGAAATGATCTCAAATGGAATGATCAGATTACACAAGTAACGGTAAAGGCAAACGCTAGATTGCGGTTTATTAGTAGAATACTGAAGCAATGCAGTCCTTCAACAAAGGAAATAGCTTACAGTACGTTAGTTCGTCCAGTCTTAGAATATTGTTCGTCTGTATGGGACCCTTACCAGTTGGGTCTGATTCAAGAGATTGAGAAGGTCCAAAGGAGAGCGGCAAGATTCGTAACTGGTACGTTTAGCCATCGCGAGAGCATTACAAATCTCACAGAAAGTTTGAAGTGGGACACACTTGCAGATAGAAGGCGCGCTAAACGGAAGGGGCTGCTCACTAAACTCCGAAATCCGATCTCCACCGAGGATGTAGAGCATATATTATTACCACCAACTTTCGAATCGCGCAATGATCACCATTCAAAGACAAGGGAAATTAGAGTTCGTACTGAGGCGTTCAGACAGTCGTTTTTCCCTCGCGCGATCCGCTAGTGGAACAGAGAGGTGGAAATATGACTTTAGAGCGAATTGTGCCCTCCACCACACACACTTTGTTGGCTAGCGGAGTATATATGTAGATGCAAACCAATTGCCAAATGATTCAGAGACGATGTATTGAAAGGGAAGTGTTAGTTCCGCCGCGTTACTTTCTCTGGAAGTAGCCCGTGTTCTTTATTGTCAATGACACACTGATCACGTTCACATTTTCTTCAGGTATCAACAGCCTTTGGCGAAGGGATGGACACGGCTGTTTTTACGTATTTATTTCATGACGCACATCCATTTCTCCTACTCCTTATATGTTTTATCAGTTATGTATTAAATGTTAGCGGTGCGGTCTAACGCACGGCCTCCCGGATTGGGAAGGAGCGCCTGGTCCCCGGCACGAATCCACCCGGCGGACTTGTGTCGAGGTCCGGTAAGCCGGCTAGTCTGTGGATGATTTTTAGGTGGTCTTCCATCTGCCTCGGCGAATGCGGGCTGGTTCCCCTTATTCCGCCTCAGCTACACTATGTCGGTGATTGCTGCGCAAACAAGTTCTCCACCTACGCGTACACTACCATTACTCTATCACGCAAACATAGGGGTTACACTCGTCTGGTGTGAGACGTTCCCTAGGGCGTGGGGGTGTTTTTCCCAACCTGGGGGTAATTATCCCTGAGGGGTAAAATGAAATTTTATGAGCGGTAAAAAATAAACGATTCGAGTCTCTTTTCAAAAGATCATTACTACTATCACAATTTTGTAAGACTCTAATACTGATTATATAAATTATCAATAATTACTTTTTCTCAGTTTGTAGCAAAAAAAAAAAAAAAAATGGTTCAAGTGGCTCTGAGCGCCATGAGACTTAACGTCTGAGGTCATCAGTCCCCTAGAACGTAGAACTACTTACACATAACTAATCTAAGGACATCACACACATCCATGCCCGAGGCAAGATTCGAACCTGCCACCGTAGCGGTCACGCGGTTCCAAACTGTAGCGCCTAGAACCGCTCGGTCACCCCGGTCGGCTCAGTTTGTAGCATTAACGCGGTGGTGGTTACAGGTTCCTTACATAGTCCACCCACTGCACAGAAGTTTCTGCCAGTTCGGAAGTAAGGGGTGCAACAATCAGGTGATTTGCCAACGGTAAATACTGTGCACACGTTTTAACTTGGGTTATTTTAAATGGGGTTTCAGTGTGCATGTCAAGCAAGTGCCGCAATGGAGAGGAGTAATGCAGGGGAAGTACGTTTTGTAACAAGTGTATACCCTCACTTTCAGTAGTTAGGTTTCGTATCTGAGAAGGAGCTGTGCGAGGCACTTGTGACGCCTCAGTAATTTCTTCGTCATTCATTCTAATAATCCCTCCTCCCCCCCCCCCCCCTCCATCATCCTCCCTCCCTCCCTCCACACACAAACTGAATATCATTCATTTTTCATCATTTTAAAAATAAAAGTCGCCCAAGAAGAGTCTTTAATTCTGCAGTTTTCAGAGCACTTAATGTTTGACGACTTGATGATACAATGAGCTTCGTTTATTGAGTTTCGTTAACAATTTTTCAGGTTCCTTAAGGTTTTTTTCTTTGTGATATAGGGCTTAGCCATTGTCTATACGCCATCCATGCCATTGCAACAGCTGTAACAAAGAGCAGGTACTTTCATTTATTTGTTGTAGCTTCAACTTACAGTAAAGTGAATAGTGTGCAATACGAGTGTTTAAGGATTCTTGCAAGTAGAATTATTTGATTATATCTGTTTCATGTTGTTTGGTATTTGTCTCCATGCTCCCACGAGGACATACTATACGTAGAAAGGACCATATGCCTCCTAAGTTAATTAAGAGTAGCACTTGCGTGTAATTTTGTTAGTAATCCAAGAAAGATCCAATGTGATGACTACATAATCTTGGTATTACCTTCCAGTCACCCACCTGGTGTTGGCACACACAGCCAATGACTGATGATGGTTCTTGCGGATATTCATAGTAGAAGTGTTGCGTGTGGAATTTTTCTAATAATCCAAGAACGATCCAACATGGTGTTTACAAAATTTTGCAATTGACTTCCAATCACCCATATGATCTTCCATACGTAGTCAATGAGTATCGGTCGTCAGAATGAGATTTTCACTCTGCAGCGGAGTGTGCGCTGATATGATTATATATATATATATATATATATATATATATATATATATATATGATATTATATGATTATATATATATATATATGATATTATATGATTATATATATGATTATATCTGCCAGGAAGTTTTAGTATCGGTCGTTCATGAAGAATTTTATGCCAGGCTAAACGTGTAATCGCCTGAAGATTTATTAGGATGTACTGTTTGTTTCGGATACTCTGTAACGTGTATTTTTGTCTGTTCGATCTTCACTTGCCACGCAATGATATCTTGCTATTATTTACTCACTGTTCCCGCCAGTTTTATTCAGACCACTAGTAGTGATGTTGTTTACATAATTACTATAAACGGTAGCCACTGACTAGTACGTTGGGGGCACAAGTATCCCGGTTGGAACATATTTTTTCCCCAACCCCGTTGACAGTAAATTACATAACCGCTTGGGTATAGATGTTGAGCGCTATCAGCACATGAAATAGTTTTTTTATGTTTCGTCCTCACCTGAGATTTGGGCCACCGTGTTGTAAGAAACTGTATCTTTAAATGAGAGTTACCCTCATATTCTTCACGCTAGTAATTTCATTACCCGGCGCCCCACCTGACAAAACAATCCTTAAGAGGTCTACCCCGTGAAGTAATGTAAACTGAGTCACTAATTAAAATGGAATCCTATGGTGATAATTATCATCTCCTTAGGTTGCTCGTTCCGTCCTTTAGCGTTATCCGATGTAATAAGTTGTTTAGTTCAAGATTGAAGGAAGTTATTGATGAAATAAATATTCAGGTTGCCCTAACCCTCCCCCCCCCCCGCCCCCATCACCATTTATCATCAGCGAGCATTTTATCAATGAAGGTACGGAGATTGTGAGCAGTTATTGTAATTTCAGTGCACACCGTAAGACAACGATTAATAAGAGTATTCGCCAAATCACCGAGTTTAAATCTGTCGAGTCGTACTCATGCACAATGTAAAAATCTTATGGTGCCAAAGGTGGCAGATGACTCTAGAGAATGGTGTAAATCAATCCACATGAGCACTAAAAGGTATGCGCTAAATTTCGGTTACACAATAAATCACACTAATCGAAAGTCTGTAAATACAATCACATACTTACGGATTCTTAACTCCGCTCGAACAGGCCATTAAGGCCGAACGGTATGGACCGACCGCCGTGTCATCCTCAGCCCACAGGCGCCACTGGATGCAGATATGGAGGGGCATGTGGTCAGCACACCGCTCTCCTCGCCGTATGTCAGTTTCCGAGACCGGAGCCGCTACTTCTCAATCAAGTAGCTCCTCGGTTTGCCTCGCAAGAACTGAGTGCCAACAGCGCTCGGCAGACCGGATGGTCACCCATCCAAGTGCTAGCCCAGTCCGGCAGAGCTTAACTTCGTTCATCTGACGGGAACCGATATTGCCTCTGCGGCAAGGCCGTTGGCGTACTTATGGATTACAGTTATGAATAACTTACATTGTAACAATCCTATACATGGTGGTCCATTGATAGTCACCGGGCCAAATGTCTCACGGAAAATGTCAAACGAAAAAACTACAAACAACGAAACTCGTCTACCTTGAAGGGGGAAACCAGATGGCGCTATGGTTGGCCCGCTAGATGGCGCTACCATAGGTCGAACGGATATCAACTGCGTTTTTTTAAATAGGAACCCCAATTTTTTGGTTATATATTCGTGTAGTATGTAAAGAAATATGAATGTTTTAGTTGGACCACTTTTTTCGCTTTATGATAGATGGCGCTGTAATAGTCACAAACGTGTAAGTACGTGGTATCACGTAACATTCCGCCAGTGCGGACGGTATTTGCTTAGTTATACACTACCCGTGTTAAAAAGGACCGTTTACCAATGGCGGACAAGGTCGATATCATGTTGATGTATGGCTACTGTGATCAAAATGCCCAACAGGCGTGTGCTTTGACTGCTGCTCGTTGTCCTGGACGACATCATCCAAGTGTCCGGATCGTTCGCCGGATAGTTACGTTATTTAAGGAAACAGGAAGCGTTCAGCCACATGTGAAACGTCAGCCACGACCTGCTACAAATGATGATGCCCAAGTAGGTGCTTTAGCTGCTGTTGCGGCTAATCCGCACATCAGTAGCAGACAAATTGCTCGAGAATCGGGAATCTCAAAAACGTCGGTGTTGAGAATGCTACATCAACATCGATTGCACCCGTACCATATTTCTATGCACCAGGAATTGCATGGCGACGACTTTGAACGTCGTGTACAGTTCTGCCACTGGGCACAAGAGAGATTACGGGACGATGACAGATTTTTTGCAGGCGTTCTATTTAGCGACGAAGCGTCATTCACCAACAGCGGTAACGTAAACCGGCATAATATGCACTATTGGGCAGCGGAAAACGAACGATGGCTGCGGCAGGTGGATCACCAGCGAACTTGGCGGGTTAATGTATGGTGCGGCATTATGGGAGGAAGAATAATTGCCGCCCATTTTATCCATGGCAATCTAAATGGTGCAATGTATGCTGATTTCCTACGTAATGTTCTATGGATGTTACTACAAGATGTTTCACTGCATGACAGAATGGCGATGTACTTCCAACATGATGGATGTCCGGCACATAGCTCGCGTGCGGTTGAAGCGGTACTGAATAGCATATTTCATGACAAGTGGATTGGTCGTCGAAAAATGTTCAAATGTGTGTGAAACCTTATGGGACTCAACTGCTAAAGGTCATCAGTCCCTACGCTTACACACTACTTAAGCTAAATTATCCTAAGGACAAATACACACACCCATGCCCGAGGGAGGACTCGAACCTCCGCCTGGACCAGCCTTGGTCGTCGAATCACTATACCATAGCCCGCACGTTCACCGGATCTGACGTCCCCGGATTTCTTTCTGTGGGGAAAGTTGAAAGATATTTGCTATCGTGATTCACCGACAACGTCAGACAACATGGGTCAGCGCATTGTCAATGCATAAGCGAACATTACGGAAGTCGAACTACTCACTGTTGAGAGGAATGTCGTTATACGTATTGCCAAATGCATTGAGGTTGACGGATATCATTCTGAGCATTTATTGCATTAATGTGGTATTTACAGGTAATCACTCTGTAACAGCGTACGTTCTCGTAAATCATAAGTTCACAAAGGTACATGTATCACATTAGAACAACCGAAATAAAATGTTCAGACATACCTACGTTCTATATTTTAATTTAAAAAACCTACCTGTTGCCAACTGTTCGTCTAAAATTGTGAGCCATATGTTTGTGACTATTACAGCGCCATCTATCACAAAGCGAAGAAAGTGGTCCAACTAACATTCTTATTTCTTTACGTACTACACGAATATGTAATAAAAAATGGAGGTTCCTATTTTTAAAAACGCAGTTGATATCCGTTTGACCTATGGCAGCGCCATCTAGAGGGCCAACCATAGGGCCATTGTGTTTCCCCCTTCAAGCTAAACAAGTTTCGTTCTTTGTATTATTTTCGTTTGACGCTTATTTCGTGAGATATTTGGCCCGATCACGATCAATGGAGCACCCTGTAGATAATGTTGTTTGCAAAGCGAACGAAATACTGCTGTTTATTGGCAGAACATTTAGAAAAAGCAACAGATCTACTACATAGATGCCGACACCACGCTTGATAGTCCTCTTTTGGAGTGTAGGTCCGCATCACATTGGATTGGTGAACGACATCGAAAAAGTTCAAAGAAGGGCAGCTCTTTCTCTATTGTTGTGATTTAGGGGTGAGTGTATCCCGAATATTATACGTGAATTTGGGTGCCAATCATTAAAACAAAGGTGTTTTCAATTACTAAATAGTAAGTTGCAGTTCCTGTATTGGTCTTACGCATGCTTGAACGAATATTGACCCTTGAAAGTGTCACCAGGGGTCCTGGAATTAGTCAGCAAATTCCAAGGAATTTCCTCCGAAGAATTGCAGCAGAGACTGTTTTGAAGCGTTCTAGCACGAAGAAAATTTTGAGACAGAGCTTACACATATTTCAATTCAAATTCCAGGGCCACAAAGCCACATCTGTAGGAGCTGTGCGAAATAGGGCTTACGTTGCGAAACGGAGTCTCACAATGATTGATAATGAAGATTTGATGTTGGTGGCATCTAGTGCACAGATGAAGGACTCTTCTACCTGAATAGAGTCGAGAATGAATAAAACTGGTGCTTTTGGGGTTCCGAAGACCCTATTTATACGAAGGGAAAACGCTGTATTTTACTGTTTGGGCTGCGGTATGCAGATGGAGCATTATTGACCCTTCTTTCATATGGGAAACCATCATTGGTGAACGTAACATGGCAATTTTGTCGCCACGTAGCTCTTTTTGGAGGATCTACCAGGCACCGAGCGGTTAATGCAAGATTTGACCAGACCACATGTTACCGAAAAGATGTTTCGCTTTCTTGATGAAAAATTTGGGATAGAGTCATTGTACTGCATAATTTTAAATTTACTGGCGCATGAATGTATAAACCTCCACATTCACCCGATTAGCCTTCATATGACTACTGTTTGTTGGACACATCGAAATACACTGTCTCCAAGATCCATCCCACCACGCTGGACGAGCTTCAATCGTCGAGCTGTGTGGGCATCCGAATCCATTTCTGTTGAGACACTATAGGATGTGATGGCAAATTTCATTGTTCATTTAGGGCCTCTCTGTTCTGCGAGTGGTGAACATTTCGTTAAGATAGCGATGTGATTGGGAAGTCTGCTTTCAGAGTACGAGTTTAAATATGCACGCTTATAGTGTACGTGCTGCACAGAGTACAGCGCTATTTGCTAGCAGCTTTCCGAGCTATTGCGAAACATCTCTATAAAATTCTGACACCCTTCACAATGAACATGCCTTTTGTTGCACTGGACTATCGCTCTTAGTTTTCGAGATACTTACTTTTGGAGCCGAGAACTCATTCCTTGGCCACAGTCTACAAAATAGGTGACAAAAGTCATGGGATACCTTCTAACATCGTGTCGGACCTCCTTTTCTCCGGCGTAGCGCAGCAGTTCAACGTGGAATGGACTCAACAGGTCGTATCCTACAGAAATACTGATCCATGCTGCCTCTACAGCCGTCCACTATTGCGAAAGTGTTGCCAGTGCAAGATTTGACGCACGAACTGACCTCTCGATTATATCCCATAAATGTTTGATAGGATTCTTGTCGGGCGATCAGGATGGTCAAGTCGTTCGTTCAAATTGTTCTAACGTTCTTCAAATCAGTCGCTAACAATTGTGGACCCTCGCCATGGAACATTGTCATCCGTATAAATTTCACTGTTTGCGAACTTGAAGTCCATGAACAGCAGCAAATGGTCTCCAAGTAGCTGAACAGAAAAATTTCCAGTCAATGGTCGATTCAGTTTGGCCGGAGGACCCACTCCGTTCCATGTAAACACAGCCCACATCACGTCATTAAGCAGCCATCACTGGCTTGCTCAGTGCCTTATTGAGAACTTGGGTCAATGGCTTCGTCTGGTCTGCACCACACTCGAGTCCTACCATCAGGGCTCACCAACTGAAATCGGGACTCTTCTGAGCAGGCCACTGTTTTCCAGCTGTCTCGGGTCGAACCGATGTGGTCACTAGCCAAGAAGAGGCGCTACAGGCGAGCTGGCCGGCTCTATTTGTATCCCGCCGGGGAGGCGGCGCGTGGGTAAGGAACAGGAACAGGAAAAGGTACTAATCTCTCGGTACTGCAAATACTGTTTAAGCACCTTTACCAGTGGATTAACATATGCAAACATATTACTTAGTTTGCAAGGTGGAACGAAGTTGAAGCGAAGTGTCCTGGCTGTCTGCACCTGATGAAATGGGCTGAAGCAGACGCGGAGCTCGTAGAGCTGCACAGCACCAGCTAGAGGGCGCTGCCGTCAGTGTCTTGTGGTAGTGCCAACCTTTGAAACTGTGGCATCGTTACTATCGACACCACAGTTCTAGGCACTTCAGTCTGGAACTGCGCTGCTGCTACGGCTACCGATCCGAATCCTGCCTCGGGCATGAATGTGTGTGATGTCCTTAGGTTAGTTAGGTTTAAGTAGTTCTAAGTCTAGGGGACTGATGACCTCAGATGTTAAGTCCCAAATGCTTAGAGCGTTTGAACCATTTTTTCGCTACAGGCGATGTCGTGCTCTCAGCAAAGGAACTGGCGGCATTATCTTAACGGATACGTTCGTCGTACGTCCCACGTTGATTTCTTCGGTTATTTCACACAGTGTTTCTTATCTGTTAGCACTGACTACTCTAAATAAACGCCGCGGTTCTCGGTCGGCCGTCGGCCACTGTGTTGTCTGTGATGAGAGGTAATGCCCGAAATTTGATATTGTTGGCACACTCTGAACACTGTAAATCTCGGAATATTGAATTCCCTAACTATTTCCGAAATGGAATATCCCATGGATTTAGCTCTTACTACCATTCCGGTTACAGAGTCTGTTAATTCCCTTTGTGTGGTCATAATCACGTCGCAAACCTTCTCACATGAAGCATCTCAATACAAATGACAGCTCAGCCAATGCACTGCCCTTTTGTATCTTGTATGCGCGATACTACCACCATTTGAATATGTGCATATTTCTTTCCAATGATTCTTGTCACATCAGTGTATATCCATGTGTGGTGCGGTGTCCGTGTTTTCATTCCAGATTATGTAACCCTGATAGTTACTACTCAGTAATACGAGGACGTGCTGGAAAGTAATGCGTCAGAACCTTTTATGTGACAACTCTGAAACGTTTCTAAGTAAAACCAACGGTATTAACATTCCAATAATTAATCTTCATTTCTACATAGTTGTCCCTCAACACAGTAACCCTGGCGGCGAACACTTTTCTCGCAACGGGAGACCAGTTTGTTGATATCATTACTGTAAATTGTTTGCCTTTGCTGACGAAGCCACAACTTCAGCTCTGTTTGCACGGCTTCACCGCTGTCGAAGTGAAGTCTCTGAAGGTGTTCCTTAAGTTTTTCAAACAGATGAAAATGGGATGGGGCCAAGTCGGGACAGTATGGAGGATGATCGATGACAATGAGCCAATGATGTCGGATGGTTGCAAGTGTCGCAGGTCTCGCGTGTGGTCTGGCATTGTCGGGTTGAAGGAGAAGGTGCTCTATGTGTGGGTGAAGTCTTGGAATTTGAGACTCGCCTACAGCACTTTGTTTCTCAAGCACCGACATAATTACTTTACACACCGCGCTGTTACACGCTTCAACTCGCTGCCATCTAGTGACAGAGGGCTGCAAATATGAGGACATGAAGAGTATGGATGTACAATGACGGTAACGACTGTTTTATTTACAAAGCTTTAAGAGTTTTCACATAATATTCCTGAGGCGTTACTATTCAGTACATCCTCGTAGAGTGTGACAGCCGCGCGGGATTAGCCGTGCGGTCTCGGCACTGCAGTCATGGACTGTGCGGCTGGTCTCGGCGGAGGTTTGAGTCCTCCCTCGGGCATGGGTGTGTGTGTTTATCCTTAGGATAATTTAGATTAAGTAGTGTGTAAGCTTAGGGACTGATGACCTTAGCAGTTAAGTCCCATAAGATTTCACACACAGTTGAACTGTTTTTTTTTTTTCTTTTTTTTTTTGTACAGTGTGACAGTTATTGAACTGTGTGAAATAAAATCGTCATAACTTCTGAGCGGCTTGCGTTAGGACGTTAAAACTGCACCATTGGCCGCGGGGCATGATGGGAATTAGTACGCATATGTATGGTTTGGTCTAGCTACGAAACCAACTTTCATTTGAATGGGTTAATCAACAAACGAAATTGGCACATTTGGGGGACTGAGAACCCGCATTTCGCGATCAAGATGTCTCTTCACCCTCAATGGATGACTATGTGGTGTGCAAAGTCCAGGCAAGGAATGATCGGTGCTATATTCCTTGATGGCACGGTGTCTATCGAACGGTACGTAAAGGTTCTAGACGATAGCTTCAACCCCATTATCCAAGGTAACCTTATTTCTACCAGATATGATTCATGCAAGGCCGAGTTCGACCCCATCGAAGAAGGAGAGTGTTTGATGTCCCTGAGGAGCACTTTGGGGATCGCATTCTGGCTCTGGAGTATCCAGAGGCCACTGGGATGGGCCTCGATTAGCCACCATATTCTCAGGATCTGAACATATGCGCCTCCTTTTTGTGTGGCTATATTAAATGGTTCAAATGGCTCTGAGCACTATGGGACTTAACATCTGAGGTAATCAGTCCCCTAGAACTTAGAACTACTTAAAGCTAACTAACCTAAGGACATCACACACATCCATGCCCGAGGCAAGATTCGAACCTGCGACCGTAGCGGTCGCGCGGTTCCAGACTGAAGCGCCTAGAACCGCTCGGCCACACCGTCCGGCGGCTATATTAAAGACAAGGTGTTCAGCAACAACCCGAAAACTATTGCTGAGCCGGAAACAGTCATTCAGGAGGTCATCGACAGCGTCGATGTTCCGACGCTTCAGAGGGTCACGCAGAATTTCGCTATTCGTCTGCGTCACATCTTCGCCAGTGATGGTCAGTATATCGAACATGTCATAATAGAAATCAGAAAATCTGTAATGATGTTTACATGTTGAGTAAAGTGTGTGCACGCCGCAATATGTAACTAATTTACGTTTTTTCATATAGTTCAATAACTGTCATCGTGTATGTTTCCGCTGAGCGACATGGTCTTCCTCTTAAAACTGCACAGTCTTAGTGGGGAGCTTCCCTTCTCTGTATGTCACCGGGTGCCGGAATTAGAGCATCTTAGGGGTATGCTAAACATCTCGGCACGCATCCCAGGCTGTCTTTCTCACTGTACATTACATAGCGGTAGCACTTTGGAAAATTCTATTGCTTAGTTTGTTGCCGTAATACTTAACTTATTTTTGTCAGTAATGAAAAAATATTTTTTTCGAAGCAGTAGTTCTTTGTCTCGAAGTATAGGATTGAGATTAGAGTTGCTGCTGCTTATGTAATTGTGATCTTTAATATTTGCGGCACCGTACACAAGTGCACGGGTAATCTACTGCCGAAGTGTAGTCCTGTTGCGTGGCCTTTTCGTGTGATAATTATGCGATGTGCGGTTTCTTATATTGTCGATAACGTATGGCTTGCAGAAACGCCGGAAGGTGGCTGCGCTCAGCGCTAAGTGAGTGAGCGGTGTTTACAATGGCCGCCGTGCCGACAGGTAACGCAGGGAGGGGCGGCGGCTGCGGGGCTTTGATGTCCGCGCGACAATGCGCTCCTCTTGTTTAGACGTCTAATTTAATGTGCTCGCACCGTAAACGGACTCTGTTCCTGTCGGCTTGGCATAGTGCTGTCTCCATTAATGGACGCTTTGGTCCTGCGCGTAAGAGCGAACTGCTCGCGGAAAACGGGTTATAGTTATACAGCTCTACTCGTTGGGGAAACAGTATTGTGCGAGAACAACGGGCTTCCTAATTGATGTGCAATGTTGCTCAAAATACAGAATAAATCAATGAAGTAAAGTGAAATAATTGCTCCGCAGTATTGAGAAGCCTGCTAATGCTAGAAATCGAATATATACAGTGGCCGACGGACCGGTTTACGTTATACATCTGCGTCTACATCTATACCCCGCAAACTACATTATGTCGTATGGTGGAGCATACCATTTCCCACGTTCCCCGTATCATTCGCGAATGGTACGTGGGAAGAACGACTGTCGATGAGCGTCCGTATAAGCTCAAATATCTCCGATTTTCTCATTCTGGTTATTTCGAGAGGAATGTAAGAGAAAGGAAAGAACGTACCTCCCCAAAATACTGGAGAACTCTTACCTATGATACACACCACCTCTCTTGTAACGTCTGCCACTGTAGTCAGATCATCATGTCCGTAACGCTCTAGTGCTTACGAATCTATCCCCTATCCCGTGACGAAACGCGGCGTTCTTCGATAGATCCTCTGTATCTCTTGTATTGATCCAGTATTGGATGTAGGTTCAGCCTTTAATGCAAAACACTGTATTTTATTGTTATCCATACCTGTTTCAGCACCTCTGTGCCGTCATCAGTGGGCTTTGTTTATTGGACAACTGTAAAAATGGACATAACTAAAAAAATAGGTGTAAGGACAATTCTTGTTCGTTTTTGTTCCCAGGCCTCATTTCGTTAAATCAGTTACAACCTAAAATATATTGACTTTTACAGTTTCCCAGTAAATAAAACCCACTGATGGTGACACAGAGGTGCTGAAACGTGTTTGGGTAACAAGAAAAAACAGTGGTTTGCATAAACGGTGGAACCTATATCCAGTAATTTTAACTGTAAACACGGAAGTAATACTAGAGCTGCAAATCCAAAAGATGAATATTGATCCAGAGAGGTAAGGGTACAAGACTAATAAAAAATACTCAGCAGTAAGTTTTACAAGTGTTTCGTAATTCATTTCTTTCCTGGATGAATTACATTTCCTTAAGGTTTTTCAAATGAGTCAG
This sequence comes from Schistocerca piceifrons, assembly GCF_021461385.2. Lineage (NCBI taxonomy): Eukaryota > Metazoa > Arthropoda > Insecta > Orthoptera > Acrididae > Schistocerca > Schistocerca piceifrons. The sequence goes on along the minus strand of NC_060149.1, from coordinate 35,352,111 downwards.
TATAGTATCCGCCTTTTCGACAATGTATTTCATTTTGGTCTTTCTCCTTTAGATCGCTCTGGACGGTTATTCTTCAGTGTTTTCCGGATTCTAGTTTCCAGCGATCTATCGTCTTCGATGTAATCTAACTGTAATGCATCTGTTCGCTTATTTATATGGAATACGATACAATTATCCGCGTTCAGGTTCAACAACCAGTTCCTGCACCAGTCTTAGATTGTTTTCGTGTCTTCCTGCATTTCGCTCGTATTCTGGCTTAGTTACCCCCGCATAGACAACAGCATCGCCTGCGAAGACCCTCATGGAATTTCCGACGTTATCCACTAAACCCACTAGTTACATACATTTCAAGCATCAACGGCTCTATAACAATTCTTTCGCTTACTGCCGAAGTTACCTTTACATCTGTCGATGTCGTTGCATTAAGATCACATGTTGAGTTCTATCTGCAAGGAAGTCTTGCATTCAGTCACAAATCTGGTTACAAACTTGGTAAGCTTGCTGTTTGTTCACTAAACGACTATGTGGAACTGTAATAATGTCTTCGGGAACTCAAGGGACACTGTATGAACGAGGGTACCTTTACCAACGGTGCTCCGAATTTCATGAACGAACAGAACGAGGTGAGTTATTTCAAATTCTTTGTTTACGCAATCTATTTTAAGTTTCTGTGGATATTTTCGTTCCCTAAAAATGTCATAATGACAGAATTTTACTAAACATTCTAGGTTTACTTCCCGCGTTAAATCTGGGTAAAATCTTGAGCTTTCGACGAAATCAACCATTCTTTTCGTCAGGAGAAACTGGTGGTAGTGGTTGCTTTTGTGGTGGTCATTAGTAACAGTGTACGTCCTGCTACAGTGACCTGTAATAATATAATGTTCTAGCGTTTGGAGTCCTAAAAGAAAAGAACGATTAAATTTGAAGTCTCGTCGACGATGTGGTTTTTCGAGACGGAGTATGAGCTCGGATTGGGTAACGATGATGGGGGAAATAGACTGGGTCGTTCCGAAAGAAATAATACTGGCATTCAATTTAAGTTATTTTGAAATGGACGGACTGGAATCGATTAGATAAAATGCGTATTATGTCACCATATATAGTTTTCTTCGTTACAGCTATGAATATTCTTACTGTCGTAAGTGTTCCGGATGTAACAGGTCTTTCAGAGCCGACGGGCCTGCGTGTTATTCTCTGCCAGTATGTACTTGCATGGTGTCAACTTTCCAGACACTAGCGTCGCTACTTGTCCGCAAGTAGTTTCTCACTTATCACTTCTAGGCTGAGTGCACCATATTCCAGTCTACCCATGAAGCAAAATATCCCTGGGAGTACCAGGAATTGAACTTGCGATCTCCTTACGGCAGTAAGACATGCTGACCACTGAACTACATTTTTTAGAGCCCCCTTCCTTACCCTTAGCCCTGAATTTCAATCGCCAATGTCACCATACTCGGGCCCAGTACGTGATTGAGACTTCTCTAAGAGATGTCGTTAAAGAGACTCATCTTTTTTCTTCTATCGAAGATCTTTCTCGTTCTTCGATCGAGCAATTAAAGTACTTAGCCACCCATGATTTGAAATTAAAGAAGAAATGCCGTAAAATAAAATTAATTCCTCCTCTGCAAGACGTAAATTGTAGCTAAAACATAATTTTATTTCTTTTTCTTCTATGGGCTTTCTTTTGTTTAAAAGAGTTGAGGTTGGTCCTATGACGTCGAAGTCCACGTGTTTCACTCTCGTCAGGCTGACGTGAAAGGTTTATGCCTCATCCAAAATGATGTTCAGCTGCTCTAGTCAAGCCTACTTCCTCGTATCTTAAGCTCTCCACGATTATTTGTTGTAATTGGGTCGTACTGAATCTTCAGCTTGCACTTTTCTCCGTCTTTTTCACTCACTCTCACTTTCCCTCTTTACTTATTTACTAATATACTAGCTGAGTACCCGGAGTTACCCAGTTATCTATCGATTCCAGTATTCTATTAGTTAATCTCCTACTTCCCCCTCTCTCCGTACATCTCCTACAGCCCCCCCCCACCCCTCTTTCTGTCCATCACCGCAACTTCCCTTTCTCTGTTCATTTATCCTATCCCTTCTGTCTGTACATTTGCTCCTGCCCACTCCCACCGTACATCTCTTATTCCCGCTCACTCTGTCCATCTCCTCCTCCACCTCATGCTCTCCATCCCCTCCTCTTTTCTTTCCCTGTCCATCTCCTCCACCCTCCTCTGTCTATCGGCTCCTTCCACCTCTGTCCATCTCCTCCTCAACTTCTATCTCCTCCTAAACTTGTCTTTGTTTCTCTTCTCGTCTACTTCTATCTTCTCCTCCACCTCTCTTGGCCCATCTGATTCTACTCCCTCTTTCAGTCCTCTTCCCCCCTCGTGCTGCCCATCTCCTCCTCCCTCATTCCTCTGTACGTCGCCTCCTAAATTCTTTCTCTGTCCATCTCCTGCTTTCCCATCTTTCTATCTGTTCCTCATCTTCCCTTTCTAACGATTTCTCCCTACTCCACACGCAAAATCCAAAAACTAGCCAAATAATAAGTAAGAACAATGGAAATTATTCAATACAGGAATCCAGAAGCAAGCAAACTTTCATTATGGTTCGGATAACTAAACATTACAATTACGTACTGTGAAACATAAGACAACTACAGAAATTTACATTTGTTTCAATTACTTTAAGCAGCATAAGAATGCAAGATTGTACTCTCAGCTGAAACACTGCAAGGATAACAGTAAGTTGAACAGAGCCCTTCAGATTTTACTTAACTAAGAAATAAATATTTTAAACGGCTTGGTATAATGCCCATTAGTGAACATAGAATAGAAGTAATCTCTGGAACGATTCTTTTCCTTTTGTGTAGTTTGTGTAGGTTTGAGGCACTGCGCCGTTACATGCTGTGTTTATATCAACAAACTTCGAGTTTTTTCATATGACAGACAGAATACAATACCTCACGTTGTACCCGAAATTGCACAGTCTTAGAAACATTAACTACAATGTTTTACTGACGCATGGGCACTGCACAATCATCTTATGAACTAAGCAATAAGTAGGCATATATTATACACTTTTTAATGAACTATCTGTAATACCCCACACACAAGGCGGATACCATTGAATAATTAGAATCCGGAAAATGCTTCTGTAACAAAGTGTGGACACGAAAATGGTGAATCTCTACTGCCTACGTAGCGCATGAAATGTGTACGGACACCTTAGTGAGCAAACAACAGTACACCATAAAAATGTAAAGTCATGAAGTGATGTCACAACCAGGAGTACACTCTTTAGATTACAGGCTCTTGGGAAAATACAAAAAGAGCTTCAGTCACAAAGGTCGCAGGCCGAACACAGGAAGAACGTAGGTACACGAACGATCAGTATAAAAGTTGTAAATTGTCGTAGCTGTGTTGGAAAAGTACCAGAGCTCAAAGCGCTAATAGAAAGCGCTGATGTTCAAATCGTTATAGTTAGTATGGGGAGAGGTCCTTCTTGACAACCGGAATAAAATAATAATTGAATCCTTTTACCGAACTCCCAATTCAGATGATAAAATTGCTGAATGGTTCAAAGTAAACACGTACCCGACTCACACAGTTATAGTTTGTGGTGTCACCGCCAGACACCACACTTGCTAGGTGGTAGCTTTAAATCGGCCGCGGTCCATTAGTACATGTCGGACCCGCGTGTCGCCACTGTTAGTGATCGCAGACCGAGCGCCACCACACGGCAGGTCTCGAGAGACGGACTAGCACTCGCCCCAGTTGTACGGACGACTTTGCTAGCGACTACACTGACGAAACCTCGCTCCTTTGCCGAGCAGATAGTTAGAATAACCTTCAGCTAAGTCCATGGCTACGACCTAGCAAGGCGCCATTAGCCTTGCATAGCAATTGATACTTATCGTATAAAGCATGTCTCATCGAGAACGATGTATACAACAAGGATGGATTAAAGTTAAGTATTCCAAAAGCTACGTACTTTTCTTTATAGCATTCATTACGTATCCTGTTTCAGACCTCACGCCATCCTTCGTGTGTTTATAGCGTGCATTGCGGTCCCCTCAAATCATACTGTGTCGGCACTTCTGTCGACACATCATAGTTGGTGGTGACTTCAATTTACCTTCGATATGTTAGCGGAAATACATGTTTAATTCCGTAGGTACGCATAAAAATCATCCGAAATTGTGCTAAACGCATTCTCTGAAAATGATTTCGAGCAGTTAGTTCATGAACCCACACGAACGGTTGTTGAAACGCACTTGAGGTCTTAACAACATATAATCCTGAGTTAATAACGAGCATCAAAGCGGATACGGGGATTAGTGAACAGCCCGCATCTCGTGGTCATGTGGTAGCGTTCTCGCTTCCCACGCCCGGGTTCCCGGATTCGATTCCCGGCGGGGTCAGGAATTTTCTCTGCCTCGTGATGGTTGGGTGTTGTGTGCTGTCCTTAGGTTAGTTAGGTTTAAGTAGTTCTAAGTTCTAGGGGACTGATGACCATAGCTGTTAAGTCCCATAGTGCTGAGAACCATTTGAACCATTTTTGATTAGTGAACACAAGGTTGTCGTAGCGAAACTGAATATTGTAACACCCAAATTTTCCAAAAATAAACGAAAAATATATGTATTAAAAAAAGCAGATAAAAATTCACTTAACGCCTTCCTGAGAGACAGTCTCCACTCCATCCAAATTAACAATGTAAGTGCAGACCAGATGTGGCTTGAATTCAAATAAATAGTTTCGGTAGCAATTGAGAGTTTTATACCAAATAAAGTAACAAACGGTGGAGCTAATCTCCCATGGCACACAAACGGGTAAGAATGTTGTTGCAGAAACAACGAAAAAAACATGCCAAATTAGACGGACGCAAATCTCCAAATTTGGCGATTTTTTACAGAAAATCTAAATTTAGCGTGGACTTCAATGCGAGATGCTTATAATAGTTTCCACAACGAAACTTAGTCTCGAAACCTGGCAGACAATCTCAAGAAATGGCTCAAATGGCTCTGAGCACTATGGGACTTGACTTCTAAGATCATCAGTCCCCTAGAACTTCGAACTAATTAAACCTAACTAACCTAAAGACATCACACACATCCATGCCCGAGGCAGGATTCGAAACTGCGACCGTAACGGTCGCGTGGTTCTAGACTGTAGCGCCTAGAACCGCACGAAAAACCCCAAGAGATTCTTGTCGTATGTGAAGCATGGAGGCGGGAAGACGCAATCAATGCCTTCTCTGCGCGATAGCAATGGGGATACTATCGAAGACAGTGCTGTCAAAACAGAGTTATTAAACACACCCTTCCGAAATTCCTTTACCAAAGAAGACGAAGTAAATACTCCAGAATTCGATGAGTAACATAGAAGTAGATATCTTCGGGTAGCGAAGCAACTTAAATCACTTAACAAAAGCAAGTTTTCTGGTCCAGACTGTATACCAATGATGTTCCTTTCAGAGTGTGATGATGGAATAGCGCATACAACCGTTCTCACGACGAAAGGTTCGTACCCAAAGACTGGAAAGTTGCACAGGTCATACCAATATTCAAGAAAGGTAGTAGGAGTAATCAACTAAATTAAAGTCCCATATCATTAACGTCGATGTGCGGCAGGATTTTGGAACATATATTGGGTTCGAACATTATGAATTACGTCGAAGGAAACGGTCTATTGACACACAGTCAACACGGATTTAGGAAACATCTATCTTGTGAGACGCAAATAGCTCTTTACTCACATTAGGTGTTGAGTGCTATTGACAAGAGATTTCAAATTGATTCCCTATTTCTGGATTTCGGGAAGGCTTTTGACACTGTACCACACAAGCGGCTTGTAGTGAATTGCGTGCCTATGAAATATGGTCTCAGTTATGTGAGTGGATTTGTGATTTCCTGTCAGAGAGCTCAGAGTTCGTAGCAATTGACGGAGAGTCATCCAGTAAAATATATGTGATTTCTGGCGTTCTCCAAGGCGGTGTTACAGGCCCTCTGCTGTTCCTCAACTGTATAAACGATTTAGGAAACAATCCGAGCAGCCGTCTTAGGATGTTTTCAGATGATGCTGTCGTTTATCGTCTAGTCACCAGAAGATCAAAACAAATTGGAAAACGATTTAGAAAAGATATCTGTATGGTGAGAAAATTAGCAATTGACCCTAAATAACGAAAATTGTGAGGTCATCGATATGAGTGCTAAAAGGAACCCATTAAACTTCGGTTACATGGTAAATGAGTCAAATCTAAAGGCAGTAAATTGAGCTAAATACCTAGGATTTACAATTACGAACAACTTAAATTGTAACACATAGAGAACGTTGTGGGGAAGGTCAACCAAAGACTGCGTTTTACTGGCAGGATTCTAAAAAAATGTAACAGATCTACTATGGAGACTGCCTACACTACACTTGTCCGTCCTCTTTTAGTATACTGCTGCGCAGTATGGGATCCTTACCAGATACGACTCACGAAGTACGTCGAAAAACTTCAAAGAAGGCCAGCACTTTTTGTATTATCTTGAAATACAGGAGAGAGTGTCACTGAAACGATACAGGATTCAGGATGATCATCATTAAGACAAATGCGTTTTTTGTTGCGGCGGGAACTTCTCACGAAATTTCAATCACGAACTTTCTTCTGCGGCCCCAAGGGCTCGGCATTCATTTGCTGGGTACGGGCTTGGCAATCCCGGGGTTCCTGAGCTGGGGCCTGGTACGCGCCGCCAGTCCCCTGTCATCGTAAGCTCTGGGCATACTTCAGCGACCACCGTGCGGCGCGGCGGTGGAACGTGGTGTGTCTCAGGGCATGAGGATCTTGGCTTGACCGCCTGGATCGCGAGGAAGGAATAAACCTCTATAAAAAAAAACCTCAATCTCATGGTGTGCTGTGCGCTGATGAGATGCATGGCTGTAGAGATGGAACGGTAGTTAGCGGGCACCCTCTGGGGAACCTGCCGCACCTCAGTTGTATAAGGCTTACTCAGGCACGCGGGGCTCTGAGTGGACCCTTACTGCCCTAGCTGCTCTTGCGACCGCAATGGATCCTCCGAAATCCTCTTTTCCTCCTCCCAGCGGAAAGGGAGAGCCGCTGGAAGGTTCTAACACCCAGTCTTTCAAGAGGGCTCGTGAAGTTAGTCCCCCTGACCCCGGCACTTTTTTGACAAGTCCAGTTCAAAAATGGTTCAAATGGCTCTGAGCACTATGGGACTTATCTTCTGAGGTCATAAGCCCCCTAGAACTTAGAACTACTTAAACCTAACTAACCTAAGGACATCACACACATCAATTTCCGAGGCAGGATTCGAACCTGCGACCATAGCGGTCGCGCGGCTCCAGACTGTAGCGCCTAGAACCGCTCGGCCACCTCGGCCGGCGCTTGCGTATTATGTATGACCTTGCTAGTGGAAACTTCCAATTCCCAGCAGGCAACTAACCTCCACTCTGCTAAATTCCTTGGGGAATATGCCATAGACACTGAACTGCACAGCACCTTGAATTATAGCCAAGTTGTTGTGACATGCTGGGATCTAGTCGACATTCCCAGGGAAGAACTGCAACGTGAGTGAGCTCCGGAAGGTACAGTTGACGTACAACATATCATGGAGAGAGTTGACGGCAATCTTATCAAATCCGACTCCTTTATTCTGACCTTCAGTGGCACAAAACGTCCTGAGCATGTTACGGATGGTTTCCTTCGCCTTGGTGTGAGGCCTTATTTCCCGACCCCAATGCGCCGTTTTAAATGCCAGCGTTTTGGGCATATCACCTTAGGGTGTAAAGGCAAAGAGACTTGTGGCAACTATGGTAAGGCCTCTCATGAAGAAGTTGGTTGCTCGTCTCCAGCCAAATGTATCAATTGCTCTGGAACCCACCCTGTTTGGAGTAGGGACTGCCGAATATATTTAGAGGAATGCAAAGTCCAGGAAATAAAAACATCGAAGCGTGTCCCCTATGGTGAGGCCAGAAAGATCTACAATTCGATGCAACCTCCAACAATTACTACATCTTTTGCATCAGTGGTTCAGAAGCCTATTCCAAAAGCAGATGCCTCTACGCAACAGAGGTGGGGAGTGTTGGCACTAACACCTGCCGATGTCAGTGCACTTGCAACGCAGCCAGTGTTTCAGAGCCTGTAGCCCTACTCGAACGGCAGACAAAGGTACAGTGGCGAACTTGGGCCAGCCTGTGGCGCCTCCAACAGCTGACGCTGTTCAGAAGCCCAGTACGGCCGTTACGACTCCCACGTCGGCTCCACCAAAGCCCAGCAAACCGCAAAAAGCTCCTATAAAGCAGCAACAGCAGGCCAAATCACATGGTAAACCGTCTGACCATACAGATGTCGTTTTACATGATGCTTCATCTGACTCTTCCCCAGAGCTGATGGAGTATGACGTATGTGTGGGGCAATCATCTCGCACCAAGACTGCCCCTCCACTTGCTGCAGTCTCCCCACCCCGTCGGAGTGACAGGATGAAGGTACTCCCCCCGTCATAGATGGCTAATATACTTCAGTGGAACTTACAGGGGTTCAGGACGCATGAAGAGGAACTTCGTCTACTGTCTCAGGGTAGACCACTGTGTCTGTGTCTCCAGAAGACTTATTTCCATCCATCATACTCCCCTGAGCTACGAGGCTATACACTCCATAAATAGGACGACCTGCATGGAGAGAGAGCTAGAGGAGGTGTAGGTATTTTCGTCAGGACGGACTACCACTCCTCGCCTCTGTCGCTTACGACGACTTTACAAGCTGTCCCTGTGTCCGTGCCCGTGCATCATCCATTGACTATGTGTTCTCTTTACTCGCCCCCACATGGTGCACTTGATGTAGAGGCCCTCGCCGATCTTCTTACACAGCTCCCCCAGCCGTTCATTATTTGTGGTGATTTTAATGCCTAAAATGTGCTTTGGGGCTCTGCAATTACCTGTTCCAGGAGTAGAGCAATTGAGAGGCTTCTCCTGTCATCAGGACAGAGCACTCACTTCTGCACAGCGACTGGGTCGTTCTCTGCCATTGATCTCTCACTTTGCTCTCCAGCTCTTTCCGTCAGTTCTCAATGTGTAGTGGTCGCCGACTTGCACGGAAGTGATCACTTCCCAATCTGGATTCACTTGCCAGATGACGTGGGACCTGAAAGGAGACCTCCACGATGGATGCTCAGTGGTGCCGACTGGACACTTTATAGCGAGTTGACCCAGTTCGAACACTGTGCGAATGTTGATGCGTGGGTGGATCATATTACCAAAATGGTCCAACAAGCCGGTGCAGCATCCATTCCACAGTTCACAGGCAACCAGAAGAGGAAACGTGTCCCTTGGTGGAGTGCCGAATGCCGCTCTGCGATCAGGACTAGGCGTGCAGCTCTGCATAGGTTCCAGTGTTGGCCGACTGCTGAGAATCTTGCAGCCTTTCTGGTGGCGAGGGCAAAATGTATCCGAATTATTCGAGAGAGCAAGAAGAGGTCGTGGGAGCAGTTCCTGAATACCAATACTCGTTCCACGAAAAGTTCCATTGTGTGGGAGACCATCAGGAGAATTTCTGGGAGAGGAGGGAGGTGCCCTATGGCTACTGTAATGAATAATGGCACTTTCCACACGGATCCGCGAGACAATGTCCAGAATATGGCAGCATATTTTGCCATGGTTACTGCAACAGCCAGTCAGGATCCGGGTTTCCAGCGCCATAGAGCTGTTGCTGAGAGGAGTAGTCTGGACATCACCTCTAATGAAGTTTACAACTGCTCATTTTCCATGTGAGAGCTGGATTCTGCATTGTCTGCAGCTCGTGACACATTCCCTGGTCACGACAGGATCCATTACAGTATGCTACGGCACCTCACACAGCGCAACAAACACATCCTCGTCGCACTTTTTAATGCCATTTGGGCGTCAGGTTACTTTCCTGAATCGTGGCGTGCGGCAGTTTAATTCCTTTTTTAAAACCTGGGAAAGACCGCACACGCCCAAGTAGCTACCGTAGTGTTGTCCTCACTAGTTGCATGGGAAAGACGTTGGAGTGGATGGTCAACCATAGCCTTGTCTGGATGTTAGAATCCCGTCAACTCCTTAGTCGCTTTCAGTGTGGGTTCCGGAGGTTTCGTTCCACCTTCGATAACCTTGCCCTCCTGGGGCGGCTATACAACAAGCTTTTCTATGCCATCATCACCTTCTAGGTGTATTTTTTGATATCGAGAAGGCCTACGATACTACTTGGAAGAGTCTCAATCTGCAGCAGCTTCACGAATGGGGTTTTCGTGGTTGTTTTCCTCTTTTTATTCAGTCTTTCCTCTCACCGCTATATTTTAGATACCGAATTGGTGACCTTCTGTCTGATCGCTTTGAGCAGGAGAATGGTGTCCCTCAGGGTAGCGTTTTAAGTGTGAATGTCTTTGCCATAGCTATTAATAGCATTACCTCCGTAGTGAAATGTCCTGTCCAGTGTTCCTTGTTTGTGGACGATTTCTCTTTGTTTTGCTCTTCTTCAAGCCTTGCAACGACAACGCGTCAGTTGCAACTTACTCTTTTTCGTTTGGATGGATGGTCGCAGAAGAGTGGTTTTAAGTTTTCCACCGAGAAGTCCATGTGTGTTCTTTTTCACCGTTCTCGTTCGATTTTAACCTTCCCTGAGTTGAGGATGAGGGACACGCTCCTTGCTTTTAAAGACACGGTGAGTTTTCTCGGCTCATTTGTGACTCGAAGCTTACGTGGTAACCTCATCTTAAAGACCTGAAACAACGGCAACTTAGGGCTTTAAGTATTTTAAAATGTCTTAGCTACAGTACATAGGGAGCAGACAGTACTTGTCTGCTCCAGTTTTACAGGGCATTTGTGCGATCTCGGCTCAATTATGGGTGCACGGTGTATGGGTCTGCAAGGCTTTCTTACATAAAGATGTTGGACGTTGTGTACCATGAACGGCTTAGGTCAGCCACTGGGGCATTCAGAACTAGCCCTATACCAAGCCTCTGTGCAGAGGCTGGTGAATTGCCACTTCATATGCGGCGACGGCTACTTACGTGCGGCAGGAGTATAAAACTATGTCCACACCATTCACACCTGCATACATACCGTTGCTCAGCTTCCTCTGGCACGGCTTTTTCATAACCGGCAACGAGCAACGAGGCCCTATGAGATTCGCGCACAGGGTTGCCTCTCTGTGATGGATGTGGCTGGTCTTCATGTTTTCTGTCGCGGTTGGGGCAGATTTCCACCTTGGCTCCTCCGGAGACCCGGAGCCAGGTTTTAAATTCCAATTTCTGTTTTTTAACATTTTATATGTGTATCACGGTTTCACCGTCGCTTACACTAATGTCTCAAAACAAGGGAATTTCCTTGGCTGTTCTATAGTGTTCTCTGATCATGTTACTAGGATTCGCCACCCTGATGGATATAACGTTTTCGCAGCGGAGCTCCATGCGATCCTGAAGGAACTGGAGCAGATTAAGCGTATTCGGGGCAATCGGTATCTCATCTGCTCCGATTCTCTTAGTGCCTTACAATCAAAGCAGAATTTATACCCAACTGAGGAGAAGGTCCAGCTGATATATGACCAACTGTACTTGCTCCAACAGCGGGGTAAGCAGGTGTCCTTCTGCTGGGTGCCTTGTCATGTAGGAATATGGGGCAATGAACAGGCCGATCGGGCTGCCAAGGAGACCTGCAAAGAGCAGGATGTGGTCCAGTGTCCTAGTCCCTTGCAGTCTGTCATTTGTTCACTCCACAAGAAGTGCATGGAGTTGTGGGAGAAAGAATGGTTGGCAGTGACGGCCAATAAACTGCGGTTGGTGAAATCAAGAAATCGGCATTGGCAATCCTCCTGCCGGTTGCTCCAGCGGGAAGAAATGACCCTCACGCGTCTTCGGATCGGGCACTGTCCTCTCAGACATAGCTTTCTATTACGGCTGGAGGATCCCTTGTTTTGTGGTGCTTGTGGTGTGCACATCTCTGTCCACCACATTTTAACAGACTGCATTTTATACCGTAATGCAAGGGCAGAAGCACAAGTTGATGGGGATCTGCCTTGTATTTTAGCTAATGATGAGACGCATGTGTCTAGGGTTTTAAAGTTTTGTGATGTGTCTGGACTCTGGCCTGAACTTTTAGGCTGGAGGTTTTAGTGCACTGCTGAGTGACACTGGACTCGCATTCGGGAGGACAACGGTTCAATCCCGCGTCCGGCCATCCTGATTTAGGTTTTTTGTGATTTCCCTAAATCACTCCACGCAAATGCCGGGATGGTTCCTCTGAAAGGGCACGGGCGACTTCCTTCCCCATCTTTCCCTAATCCGATGAGACCGATGACCACGCTGTCTGGTCTCCTTCCCCAAACAACCAACCAACTTCTGAGTGGCTGGCTCCTCCCTTTTTCCTTGCGGTCAGCCAGCCACTTCCATCTGCTATATTGTTTTAGCTCCCTCTACCACTTCCTTCCTGTGTTGTCCGTGTTTTACTGCTGACGGCATGCTTCGTCCCACGCTTCAGTGTGGGTTGACCCACATTTTTCCAGCCTTGTTACCCGTGTTTTACGTTCTGTTTTATCTTCCTGTTCTGAGTACTTTCTTGACACTCGTCTCAATGTGTTATTGAGCGGGTGCTGAAGACCTTGTCGTCGTGCGCCCATACAACCCTCTCCATCAACATCACATCCATCATTTCTCCTCCGAATGCGAAAATATCTTATTGACGCCGACCTACACAAGACGAAACGATCATCATGATAAAATAAGGGAAATCAGAGCTCTCACGGAAAGATATAGGTCTTCGTTCTTTCCGAGCGCTTTATCAGATTAGAATAATAAAGAATTGTGAAGGTGGTTCGATGAACCTTCTACCAGACACTTAAATGTGATTTGCAGATAAAGATGTAGATTTTATGCGTGATCAAGATCTAACGTGGTAAACATCTTTCCTCCCTTAAACCACCCAAAACATGAATTTAAGTCCGGCAGAAACTTAAATCGTAATATTACCTTTTTATTTAAGTCCCTATATTCGACAAGTGGACGAGCCCCCGTCAGCCTTCGGTTCCAAGAATATTGATGCAGTGTATGACGATCTAGATGGTCGTATCACACGTCGATGCATCATTTTCGCTATATACCCCTTTAATTCCTTCATTCTAGGTGCCGATAATTTGTATGGCTCCATTTTAACGGGAATCTGAACCGTTAACTCCAGACAATGTTCAACAAAATCCGTCGTCCTCCATTCCGTTAACATATCCAGAAATTCCTCACATACAGCTTTAATCTCCTTCTTTAGGAAACCATCGACTGACCTAACTGTTGAGCACTCGATTGTTAGTTTCCTTCACTACCCACTTATTACTGTGGTTATCACATGGCAAGCTGATCATCTCCTTCTGCCCACCTTTTAAAAACTGAAACTGAACTTGAGGCTTAACCGTGAAACAAAACCGCTGGTCTGCTCAATCTGGAATCAGTGCTGTCATACCAATAAATTCCGATCCCAAAATTTTTTCAGTAGCTGAACCATCCACAATCCTCATGACAATCTTCTAGGAATAGTTGCCAAAAGAAATCCTATCTTGTAACATCCATTTCAAGAGTAGATTCGACCTTTCTGCTGCTAGATATTCCCCAATATCAATTATTAACTTCCCACACCCACACGCACCATTATACTCGACAAATCGACGACAGATATTGAACTAAAGGAATCAATTAAGCCGCAGACTGTCTCGTTATTGAGGGCTGCGGAAACAAATGGCAAACTCGGAGTCCACCCTGTCTTATTGCGCTAATTAATACAGTGTTGGGGCACTCCCTCCCCTGTCTGCCATAATTCCAGCAACGTATCTTCGCTTCACTTTCCCCATCCGCCCTTGTAAATTCCTACCACCTATGTAAGATTTCTTAGACATATCACCTCCCCCCCTCCCCCCCCCCCAAATTTTAATATGGTTGCTGATTTTCACACAAAACTCCTTCATTACCTCTATTCCTACGAGGATCTGTTAATTCAGTGGCTTATATATTTCTTACAAGTTCCTGTAACTGAGCAAATGTCGTGGGAATTCCAGACTAAACCCCACTAAAATATGGTTTACCACTTGTTTCTTCAAGAACTCCAATTCTAATACTAGCACACTTCTTTTCCTCCGTTCAACATACTCCACTAACGTTTCAGCAGTACCTTTCTCACCCCAGTATTGACGACAGATCAGTTCTTGCAAAGGCTATGGCCAAAATTAACTCAAAATTCTCTGTCTTACTTGTTTCCATGTATTAGTCTGCTGCATGGATCGCACTGCTTTCTCCCATAATTTACCCTGAATTTAGAACTACATAAACCTAACATCACACACATCCATGTCCGAGGCAAACGACGGGATGGACAAATGCTCGCAGCAGTTCCGTTCGAACCTGAGCAACGTATTCTTGTTTACTGGCCTTAAGATCAGGTAGAGACCGAAAGTGTCCCATGGTGCTCAGAGCAATTTGACACTTTTTTTTTTTTTTTTTGAGTCGCAAGTGTTCATCACAGTACCTCTATCACGTAGCCTAAAAAAGAAAGAAGACCTTTTACATACCTCAAGAACTCTGCAACCCGAGTATCTGCTTCCATTGCCTATTGTACCCTTAACTATCACAGGGAAAGCTACATTTCCACACCCGATACCACAGGTATAGAAATCTGCAGCCAAGACCGTCACAGAGTCGACGAAGTATTTAGTTTAGACACTATACTCTGCTCCACATCAAACAAACCCAAGGTAATAATGGTAATGTGTTGGTACTAGAGTGCTGCAACGCTCACTGCTCGCCTGTTGACAGGGGGACCGAGCCGCTCGTGTCCGGCCCCACACGACTCGGCTCGGTCACGTACTCGCCCCTTGTCTGTTGTCCGGATTCCGGACACGCGGATAACCGAGCATGACCGGTCACCGCTGACGTCTCACCTCGCCTCGCCCCTGCTCGCTGCGCTGTACTGTAAAAGTCCAACGCCTCTCTCTCTCTCTCTCTCTCTCTCTCTCTCACACACACACACACACACACACACACACACACACACACACACACACACACACACACATACAATGTATTTATCTCTGTCTCTCTCTCTCTCTCTTTTAATACAGAAGTAACATTTCCAAGAACAGGTACGAGACACAGGTAAATTCATAAAGCAATTGGGAAGTAAAATGATATTTCAATACAATCGTGGATAGAGGACGAGTCTCATTTCCAAACAGAAGATATATTTTTCCTTTCATTAATAGGAAACATTAAATAAGTGTTGTCCCTGTAATCTAGAAGACAACCATCTTCATAAAGAAAGCATACAAAGAACATTAAACATTTACAGACGTGACTTGTCGTACTTTTCACTCGTTTGCAACAGGAACAAAATTGTAGTTATTGTTTATCAGCAGTAAATCACTTACGCGTTCCGCATTTAATTGGCTGCGGCGATTTGTTACTAACATGCCGGCTTTACTAAAGCATCTTTCACTAGGTGCGCTTGTTGCTGGGATACAGAAAATACGTCGTGCAACTGCAGCCAGGCCTGCTAGATCCGTTTCATGTCTGCTCCCCCACTTTAAGATGTCATCATCATCTCCGGGGTACATTAAAATGTAGAGATCTACTTCATCTGCTGCGGATGATCTGTTGTTCCTCCATTCCTTGAAACGAACTCTCTTTCTGGGTGGTGACGACACAGTACTTGAAGGATCTATGATAATAGAGTGTGTAAGGATTCCAGCATAGTGTACAAGCTGTTCCAGCGTGTGTAGGCCTCTAGTTTCAACGATGATTTCAAAGACGAGCAGAGGCTACTCAATGTACCTTATAATGCATTTTGCAGTATTTATTGTTGATGTGATGTTCGGGGCATGATTTAGCAAGAAGTTATCTTCATCGAAACTATGGCTAACTGTGTGTTTATACAATGAGCAGCGCGAGGAATCCTTTCGTGATTTCCCAAAGCCTTTATTACATTGGCACCCTGGTCGGAGACAAAAACAAAACTGTGCAAACATGTCCGGCGAAATGTCCCAATCACCCATCCTCTCTTCAATTTCTATCATAATATTTACTCCCGTCTTCTTAACTCCCGGCAATTTTGTTGTAAATAAAACATTGTTCACAACAGACCAATCTGTGTTAATGTAATGTGTTGTAAGCGTTAAATAGTGCACCAGATTTTGCGAACCAGTCCACATATCATCTATCGCAGCACATATTTTATTAATAACTTCTGCAATAACAGAAGGCATTATGCTGTTTCGTATTGCATCAGCTCGTTCTTTGACATGTCTGCTTATAGTAGAGGGATGTGGCATGACATCTGCCACGTTAACTTCTCCATAATGCGCACGTAGATGTGCTAATTCTTGGCCTAGTTCTCTGAAACCTTCACCGGAAACAACATTAAAAGGTCTCATATCTTTAGCACACATGGCAACACACTTTGCTGCAATACTAGTTTTTATTACTGCCGAGATCCGTGAAGGAGCTGTATCTTTGTGAGGTTTCTTGCAACTGTGTTTCTTTAAATGAGTGGTTCCCGACTGGAAACACGATAATGTGGAGCAGTTTATGCACGATACGTACCCAGTAGACGCACTGTTTTCGTCTACAACCAACAGAAATTTACTCCATACTAGGCTTTTTAGACCTTCCAGTTTCTTCAATGTGTAAACATTGGTTTCAATCTTACATCTTACTGCACTGGCATGATTACAGAGAGAGAGACACACCACACGGATAATGACACGTGTAATGTGTTTGACGTTACGTGCTATGTATTCGGTCACGGCATCTATGCTCGGTTACTAGAACTAGTGCGGGCAGCCTATCCAGTTAGGGTGTGCTCGCCCCATTTCGTGTTTTGTGCTCGCTTACTCGGTCATGCAAGACTCTAGTTGGTACTGTGTCCACATTACTTATTTGTATAGATAGCGTCTGATACTGAAATTCCACCGTAAAGTTAAAAATTTACACTGTCTTACCAACTGATCCAACGACAATTGAGAAAATGGCTCAAATGGTCCAAATGGCTCTGAGCACTATGGGACTTAACATCTATGGTCATCAGTCCCCTAGAACTTAGAACTACTTAAACCTAACTAACCTAAGGACATCACACAACACCCAGCCATCACGAGGCAGAGAAAATCCCTGACACCGCCGGGAATCGAACCCGGGAACCCGGGCGTGGGAAGACAATTGAGAACACTCATTCAAACTGTCCTGCGACAGATTATGCAAATTTGAAACCAGAGTATCAAGGACCGCTCATCCTTCTCCAGAATTCTTATAAACCTGGTTACCATCAGTACCCACTTCACTTAAACTGCTATTACAAAACCAATCCTGGATCATAGTACTGTACGTTACTAGCTGTTGCACTTAGTTCTTATCTCCTGAACTGGATTTTGAATTTACATCTAGTGGTATACGTGGATACTGTCTGTGAAACCTGTTGCGAATAGAGTAATAGTAAAGGTGTAAGAGACTAAGAAGGTCATGTATGATGCGGCAGTTTTTCACGCGTCTCATTGTTTATGAAGTCATATATCTTGAAGTACATATACAATGATACAGTTTTGCAAGTACATTCAACGATGTATGTGGATACCGTCTGAAAAACGTGTTGCAAATAGGATTAGAAGTAAAGGAGTATCCCTGAAGAGATCATGCCTGACGCGGCAGTTTTAATGAATGAACAGCGAAAATATAGTAAGCTACAAATTGTTTTTCTTTCTTCGTTTTGTGGGGATGTCAGAGACAAAGTCTCTTAAAATTTGAAATTACGTGTAAAGTTGGTTGCAAGTCACTGAGTGCTCTGTTCCTCAAATACTAGATGAAAATATTCTGATTGTCTGTGCATCCCGAGCTACGCTTCTTTTTCCCCCACCCCTGTGAAATGTATGTGGTTCTTAGCTGCGCAGTGGTTCTTCCCAGACAGTATGTGGCAGGCGTACTCAGTTTGGTTGAAATAATCCCAGTGGTTTAGAAGGAGATATTGAACATGCATACAAACAGACGTATGTACATGTATTAACCTTGATAATATTGAAAGGTATATACACAGGGTAAATTAATTCAAGTTTTTTAAGAAAATATTATATTAAACCAGAGGTGGTCAAATGTGATATCGATTGCGTAGTAGCGTCGCTGCTGAACAGCGATCGCTGATTCATGGTGTTGCGGGTAATGTGTTACAGTAACTTTAGATAGAAAGACGTATGGAGGGCTCTCAAGTGTTAAAAAAGTGTTGTATCTGATGTGCGCTGGATATATGCTTACTCGCTACGGGCAGAAATGATTTTTTTTATTTGCAAGACACTATGATATTTGCTAATTGTAAAAGGAATCTCAACAGAAGTTGGAATTAATTACGGCAAAGAAAGTTGTTTTGTTACTAATGCAATGCGCGTATTCATAAGTGATGATTGAGAGAATGTATAGTATTCACATTCAGTGATTTTGTAAAGCTAATTGTTAACGCATAATCAGTTTATTGAGTGTGTTAATTGCGGGCATTATTAATTTTCAAAGAGTCAAAGTACAAGTTTTAAAGTTAGTGCGATATTGTCCTTACCCCAAATCAATACCAGTTCCTAGATCCATGTCATGTTTGATTAACTATTTTTATCGAGAAGTTATTGTCTCAGTCATATTTGATTTAACTAAAATGCATGCTAAGCAACAGCCGTGCACAGTAGCTGTTCGCTAACTATACAATTTAAAGTACTAACAGAGAGCGTGCGAAGAGCGTTAGCATTGCACAGATAAAGGTAAGAAATTTTATTATTTCAGAGATAGCATTCATTAAGCACGGGGACCACTATTTTCAGATTGATCAAGTTTTTTTTAATTGCTAGGGCCAATTATAATCAATAGTGTTGCAGCAGATTCAGTTTTTGTGTTATATAAATCCATGCAGTTTTGGTTTGGTTTAAAGTCATAGACAGTTTACATTCTCGCAACTGAATTAAATTTACATTCTTGCAGTAGGAGTTCAGTACAGGGCAAAGCGTATAAGAGATGAGACAAAATACACGTTCACATGCCATTCCAAGAGCTGTGTTTCAGACTACTGTCAGTTATGTAATTTCAGTCATACTTCAAACGTACATGTTTCAATATGTATGGATTTATTTTTGTAACACGCTCTTCTTTCTAAAGACTTTTTACCCTGCCTGTCAACCTCCAATGTTGCTCATATGAAGTACTAACCCACTACTTACGTGCGCTTTTAAATTACTGCATCTAAATACTCCACCTGAAAGATAAAATGAGTGACGTAGAAGTGATATGAAACGTCCCCTTTGAACAATTAAACAAGACTGTGCTTAAACTGACACACAATATTTTTTAGCGCAACGCAATCTGACTTTCAATAATCCCTACAAAAGAATGGCCCTGACTAACATTAACCTATACCTTTCACAAATCACTTACCTCACAAAAATCTTCGTTACTCGAACTACTGCAATACAGCGAGCGCCACTACTGCCAGCTAAATAAAAGATTCAAACTACGGAAGGCACCAACTACTGATAGGCATAGTTAGCTAATGAAAGATTTTAATAGAGAACAAACAATGTACTTACCTTAATAGTGTTGAAAAATCATAATATACATAGCAGTTCATGAAATCCAGTCTTACAAATTTCAAAACTCCGCCATTTCTCTCCCCACATCCACCGCTGCTGGCGGCCCACCTCCAACTGCGCAACGCTATGCGCTGTTCACATCCAGCTGCCCAACACTACAATGGCCAACAACAATGCAAACCAGCCACAGACTGCACGCAGCACAGCCAGTGATTTTCATACAGAGCGCTACGTGGCGTTGCCAATAAGAAAACATAAACAGCCTACTTACAAGTGGAGGTGGAAACGAAATGAAATCTCACAGGTTGAGATAGTATGTGATGTTATTGCAGTGTTTACTAAATCGAGTCAAATCTTAAAAGATCTTGACAGGTGACTCGTTGGGAAAGGATGTCATAAAACCGTTGTACTCCCTCCTGAGGCACTCTAATCCATAACTGTTGCAGTTTGACAGATGTCCTGGAAAATGACACTGGGATGGAGTTAACGTTTGAGCAGGTTCCACGCATGTTCCATCGTGTACACATCGAGGGATATTGCTTGATACGGAGTACCTCAGCATCACGCAGACGGTTCGTAGACGAATGTTCGATGTGTGGACGAGCATTGCTCTGTTGAGAAATGTCACCACAGTACTGTCACATAAGAAGTAATACGTGTAGAAACATGATGTCCATGATCTAGTTTAGTCAGAATTCCCTCAATCACAGTAGCCATGACGTGAAGTCATACCCGGTGGCTCCCCATACCAAGACGCCAGGAGTAACTCCGACGTACCTCTACAAATAAATGGAAGAATGCTACATGTATCCAGTTGGTCGGTATACTGACCGATGATGGTCATTCAGGATAGTGCAGATCTGCGAATCGTCACTGAACACAATGCGACGCCATTCATAAGCGTTCCACGCTACCCAGTCGTGGGAAAACTTAAAGTGCAGTACTTTATGTTGCGGTGTTAACAACCGTTTTGGTATGGAATGGTAATTTCCCAGTCTGGTTGTTGCTAGACTACGGCAAATGATCCGTGATGACACAGACGAATGCAGGGAGCCAGTTACTCACTCAAATGTTCAAATGTGTGTGAAATCTTATGGGACTTAACTGCTAAGGTCATCAGTCCCTAAGCTTACACACTACTTAACCTATACAATCCTAAGGACAAACACACACACCCATGCCCGAGGGCGGACTCGAACCTCCGTCAGGACCAGACGAGTTACTTACTCTCGGATGGCAGGCGCAGATGTGATGTGGCGACAACAACAAACACAAAAGACACACGCTCTGGTGGCCGTTCTGTCTGTCATAGAATAATCTGTCAGAGTAATGCGACTCTAATCATATACGTGCCTGACGAAGTTATATATAGGGTGGTCCATTGATAGTGACCTGGCCAAATATCTCACGAAACAAGCATCAAACGAAAAAACTACAAAGAATGAAACTCGTCTAGCTTGAAGGGGGAAACCAGATGGCGCTATGGTTGGCCCGCTAGTTGGCGCTGCCATAGGTCAAACGAATATCTGCTGCGTTTTTTTGAATAGGAACTCCCATTTTTATTACATATTCGTGTAATACGTAAAGATATATGAATGTTGTACTTGGACCACTTTTTTCGCTTTGTGATTGACAGCGCTGTAATAGTCACAAACGTATGAGTACGTGGTACAACGTAACATTCCGCCAGTGCGGATGGTATTTGCTTCGTGATACATTACCCGTGTTAAAGTGGACCGTTTACCAATTGCGTAAAAGGTCGATATCGTGTTGATGCATGGCTGTTGTGATCAAAATGCTCAACGGTCGTGTGCTATGTATGCTGCTTGGTATCCTGGACATCATCCTGCCTGTCAGTCTGTCTTTTATAGTGTTTTCCCTTTTAGTTGTTGTTTTAAACTTGTGCCTCGCGGTGCATTCTTAACGTAGTCTGGGCGCTGATGACCATTGAAGTTGTGCGCCCTAAAACCACAAAAAAAAAAAATCCAAGTGTCCGGATCGTTCGCCGGAAAGTTACGTTATTTAAGGGAACAGGAAGAGTTCAGCCACATGTGAAACGTCAACCACGGTCTGCAACAAATGATGATTACCAAGTAGGTGTTTTAGCTGCTGTTGCGGCTAATCCGCACATCAGTAGCAGACAAACTGCGCGAGAATCGGGAATCTCAGAAACGTCGGTGTTGAGAATGCTACATCAACATCGATTGCACCCGTACCATATTTCTATGCACCAGGAATTGCATGGCGACGACTTTGAACGTCGTGTACAGTTCTGCCACTGGGCACAAGAGAGATTACGGGACGATGACAGATTTTTTGCACGCGTTCTATTTAGCGACGATACATCATCCACGAACAGCGGTAACGTAAACCGGCATAATATGCACTAGTGGGCAGCGGAAAACCCACGATGGCTGCGGCAGGTGGATCACCAGCGAACTTGGCGGGTTAATGTATGGTGCGGCATTATGGGAGGAAGAATAATTGGCGCCCATTTTATCCATGGCAATCTAAATGGTGCAATGTATGCTGATTTCCTACGTAATGTTCTATGGATGTTACTACAACATGTTTCACTGCATGACAGAATGGCGATGTACTTCCAACATGATGGATGTCCGACACATAACTCGCGTGCGGTTGAAGCGGTATTGAATAGCATATTTCATGACAGGTGGATTGATCGTCGAAGCACCATACCACGGCCCGCACGTTCACCGGATCTGACGTCCCCGGATTTCTTTCTGTGGGGAAAGTTGAAGGATATTTGCTATCGTAGTCCACCGACAACGCCTGGCAACATGTGTCAGCGCATTGTCAATGCATGTGCGAACATTAAGGAAGGCGAACTACTCGGTGTTGAGAGGAATGTCGTTACACGTATTGCCAAATGGACTGAGGTTGATGGACATAGTTATGATCATTTATTGCATTAATGTGGTATTTGCAGGTAATCACGCTGTAACAGCATGCGTTCTCAGAAATGATAAGTTCACAAAAGTGTATGTATCACATTGGAACAACCGAAATAAAATGTTCAAACGTACCTACGTTCTGTATTTTAATTTAGAAAACCTACCTGTTGCCAATTGTTCGTCTAAAATTGTGAGCTATATATTTGTGACTATTACAGCGCTGTCAATCACAAAGCGAAAAAAGTGGTCCAACTAAGACATTCATATTTCTCTACGTACTACACGAATAAGTAATAAAAAATGGGTGTTCCTATGTAAAAAAAAAGACGCAACTGATATCAGTTAGACGTACGGCAGCGCCATCTAGCGGGCCAACCATAGCGCCATCTGGTTTCCCCCTTCAAGCTAGACAAATTTCGTTCTTCGTAGTTATTTCTTTTGACGCTTATTTCGTGAGATATTTGGCCCGGCCGCGATCAATGGACCACCCTGTATATATAATGCGTGTGTGTGTGAGTGTGTATGTATGTGTGTTTGTGTGTGTGTGTGTGTGTGTGTGTGTGTGTGTGTGTGTGTGTGTGGGCGTGTGTGCACGAAGCTTCATTGCCATCCGTTCGTGTGTATTGAGTGCTTCCCATTTTAGTCAGGTAGTGTAGTCGTGGGAGAGAGGTGAGTATTGCCCACATGTTTTTCATGGTGACAGTTCTGTACATCTAAGTATTCGACACGGTCCTCTCTGTTGTGTTATTTGCACCGGTCGCCCACAGGATTATTTTTCGTGTCCACTTCTAGAGCATAACGATTTTGATGCCTACAAAAAATGTAGGTCATGTTTCCTACACTATTGCATTTATAACGTGAGTTACTTTACGTATTTGTTTCTTTTTTCCCCATAAGGGGAGGTAGGGGTGTTTCCGTGACTAAGTCAAGCCAAATAGCTTTGAAATTTATGGGATATATATTTTAGGAGGATAATTTCTTCTGTATCAGTTTCTTTTTTTGGAGCGGGGGGGGGGGGGGGGGGGAGGTTGTAATCATAGATTCTGGTGGAGGATTCCATATAAGAGCGAAATATCTACTGGGCGTCGGCTGTTCCGTCGATACTTTTTTAACAAACCGCGATTGCAAACTGTTACAGCCAATAGCTGTATGACATATCTTTTGTCCTACCCAGCACCGTATCGATGTAATTGAGCTTTCCATAAATGTTCGTATTTACGCAATACGCTCCTTACAGCCTGTCAGAATTCGTAAGCAGTTACCCCATTGGTTATTTCCATTTTTTCTTTCAAATTCTTTTTTAGCATTTCTTGTGGCTTCGTCATAACGTACATGCCTAATGATCACCACATGCTGGCGGGATATAGCCAGTTGTAACTGAGTATCAAATATATCTGGCCTGAGGTGCGAATGATAGATTTGTTCTTGATAATTAGAGCCCTAATGACCTGCTGATATTTGGCCCAGGGTTTCGGCAGTGCAGTCGTTTAAAATGGTTCTAAGGCAGTTGGCTCATGAATGTGTGACCATTTTATGTCCCAATATGTGGATGCCTTCGGGCTGCCCTTTTTATCTTCTTAGTAAGAGTTCTGTTGCAATGGCAATCAAAGAGGCTGACATAAGACATGTCTTTGTCAAGTCCCGTTGCATTTGAATGCAACACATGTATGTCTCATTAACTTTAATTGTTGTGTGCGCCGTTCGCAAATAATTTTTCAGTACCATTGCAATTTTTTTGTTCAATCACATGTTTTGATGTACAGCTTCAAGGTTATCGATTGTCAAAGGGCTAAAGGAAACCTCTTTTTACTGTTCTATGGCGGTTTTCAAGTTATTTTTCTTCCTCAACCATTTTTCCATTTAGTTAGCTCATTCCGACTGGTGGTATCAGGTTTGGCGAATTAAGTCTCGATGGCTCCTCTTTTATCTTTCAGCGTGCTTAGTTGTAACTATATTTTAATGCACACTTAAACAATCTTCGTACAAATGGTGCAGCTTGTGGCACATGGTTTCCGAGTTCACAGTCATGACTTTCGTGGCAAATTTAACTTACACATTAACAGCACTCTTAGAGTCATTTACATGCTATATTAACAAAACATGAGTTTTATAAAACAGTTTAAAGATGGTAATACCACTTAAATAATCATTTTGTTTCTGCTTACATATTTTTGATGAATAATACGTTGCACCTTTATGACCAGTAAAATAATCGATATATAGGTGACGACGATCAATGATCCTTTCTTTCATTGCAAATTCACACCAGCCCAGGTCTCTTATTGGAATCGGGAACATGCGAGTTAGGGGTTCATGGGTAATCACTTATACTAGATCATTAGTGTGTAATATTCTGGGAATTTGGGTCGGAAGGGAAGCATATTTGGATTGCTGAAGCAGCTAAGGAACTGTTCGCTGTAAGCAGGAAATCTGGGTTGAATTCTCGGTCTAGCACAAATTTTCACCTGTTACCATTGATACATTTCGATACCCAGATATGGTTAACGTCAATGAAACCTCTGAACAGTCAGTAGGATAGTCTCAGTTAGGTTTACGAGGAACTATTAATAGCCTGCTTACAAGGGAACCTCCCCATCGCACCCCCCTCAGATTTAGTTATAAGTTGGCACAGTGGGTAGGCCTTGAAAAACTGAACACAAATCAATCCAGAAAACAGGAAGAAGTTGTATGGAACTGTGAAAAAATAAGCAAAATATACAAACTGAGTAGTTCATGTCAACATAGGCAACATCAAGGACGCTGGAACCGCAGGAGCGCCGTGGTCTCGTGGTAACGTGAGCAACTGCGGAACGAAAGGTCCTCGATTCAAATCTTCCATCGAGTGAAAAGTTTAATTTTTTATTTTCAGTTTATGTGACAAACTTATGTTTTCATCACTTTTTTGGGAGTGATTATCACATCCATATATCAGATGTGTTTTCCTGTGGAGCAATCGGTTGCCCTATGACCTTGCGATCAAATGTTTTCGGTTCCCATTGGAGAGACACGTCCTTTCGTCTACTAATCGCACGGTTTTGCGATGCGGTCGCAAAACACAGACACTAAACTTATTACAGTGAACAGAGACGTCAATGAACGAACGGACAGATAATAACTATGCAAAAATAAAGTAAAATTCTCATTCGAGGGAAGACTTGAACCAAGGACCTCTGGTTCTGCAGCTGCTCACGCTACCACGGGACCACGGCGCTCCTGAGCTCACACTGTCCATGATGTTGCCTATGTCGCCCATGGACTACTCAGTTTGTATATTTTGCTTATTTTCTCACAGTTCCACACAACTTCTTCCTGTTTTCTTAATTGATCTGTGTTCAGTTTATCAAGGCCTATCCACTGTGCCAACTTATAACTAAATCTGAGGGGGGTGCGATGGGGAGGTTCCCTTGTTAGCATCATACTATAGCCACAAGTTTTTTTTTTACTGTTATATAAAAATAATAGACACAATTTAGAGGAGGAAATAGCCATGTTCTATTTACTTTGAGAATCCTAAATCATGTTGTAGGCGTAGCACAATAATTTATTGCATTCTTACAGAAGCTCGCAGTTACAAAACAGTAATGCAGACTGCATATTCATGTGGGTGCTTCCCTGCTTAGGCTTCGTGAGCTGGTTTCCGTTCATAGCCTCATTTAGTAATGAAATGAAATGTCGAGTATTACTACATCACCTGGTTCATTCCTTTTGTACAGTTATGGTGCCATTTATGCTTTGGAACAGCACTGGGGCACTTAATTTCAGATCCAGAAGTGATGTTTTAAGCATAATACTTGACGTGGAAATTTTTAATTGTGTCTTTCACAAAGTGTCGTGTGGAAATCGAACAATGATCTTTTGCAAGTTCTACTTAGTGTGTTAGTTCAGGATCCTCTTATTGTTAGTGCCTTTGCCCTGATTCCGTGGAGGGTCAGTATGGTTATCAGTGGATTTGGCATCATTCTGCAAGGGGTGGCCGCATGCTCCTCGTGTCGCCACCTCGTTATACTCTGGTAAAGATAGTGTGTACCTCATTTGTCTGCGCGTGGTGTGATGGTTGCGAAAGTGCGTGGAAGTCTTCTAAATGTTTGCGAATCGTGTAGCCGAAGCGTAAATTGGGTACGAGTCCAGTATTCATCTCGTCGAACGTTGAAAACTGCCTGTAAACTACATCCAGGCTCACCAATACACCAACCTTCATCGTTAACTCACTGGACGTATTCGAGGTGGGGCAAGTGTATCGTCTCCCAATCCGTGAAGCGGCGGTTTAACGTGCACAGCTATTCGGGCTGGTTAAACTTCAAGGCCATAAACATTGTGTGTGTGTGTGTGTGTGTGTTTTGCTAATGAAGTTTATGATAGACAGTTTAGATCCGGTAGTGTTTTATTGTGCCTTACATCAAGTGTGCCAACGGCTTTGGCGCAGTAGTAACACTGGCTCCCGTCAGACCACCGGAGTTAAACGCTGTCGTGCTTGGATGGGACACTGTCCCGGTCTTCCGAGTGCTGTTGGCAAGTAGGGGGCACTCTGCCCTTGTGAGGCCGATTAACGAGCTGCTTGATTGAGAAGCAGTGGCACCGGTGACGAAAACTGACAACGGTCGGGAGAGCGGTGTGCTGACCACATGCCCCTCCGTATCCGCATTCGGTGACGCCTAAGGGCTAAGGATGACGCAGCGGCCGGTCGGTACCGTTGGGCCTTCACGATTTGTTCGGACGGTGTTTGTTTTAATACACCAGTGTAATACGGAGATCGAAATACAGATGACCACAGGTGCTCCTTACCTACAATTTTAGACACGGGAATGGAAATATTCTGTGTTCCATGCTTCATATATTTTTTGATGGATAATTCAGGGCGTTCTTATAATTCTGAACGTGGCGAAAACGTCAGGTGTGCAGGTACTTTTGAACACACCACCAATTTAGGCTATTTATGTGACGCTAACCTATTTTCATAAGTAATACAGGAAGTTCGGATACTTTTGAACATGGCGCCATTATGGCCGTTAGCGCAAGTGGGATTGTTTTGCCATCTGGCAAAATGTAGAAAAGACACGTGAGAAATACACCTCATCATAGGACTGGCAACTTCCAAATATAAAACTGGCCTTTTTTAAATGTATACAGATGTAATCAAGAGTTAACCTATTTGGTGATGGAAAATGATGGAACTTTTTTTATGCCTTAATGGCCTCAAAGATGTTGGAGTTTCGATCGACGGCCGCCCAGGTTTCTGTGGGCTCCAGACGTGTTAACGCACGAGATACTTAACGGTCAAGAAGAGCGGCCAAGTTGCCATATTTCCGCCTTGATTGCTCAGTAGCTCTCCAGCGTAAGGATTTTGTGCATTTACCACCAAACCACGATAGTATTGGACTTGGCCTCTCGTGGCCATTATCGGAAACAAGCGGTGACGTTACACTAAACAAGTAGAGCGGTGACAAGGAAAACGCATCGCACTGTCAATGTTGTCAGGTCACTTGTGCATACAGTATCAAGTGGATAGGGGTATCCTCGTGAAATGTCGTTAGTAGTGCAGTGTTACCCACATTTTTGAACACTTATGAGAATGGAAAACAGACGAAGATGTAGTGGAAATGGACAAATTTTGGTGAAAGAATTGTACAATTCAAGTTGTACAATTTGTTCAGTTATGCTACGAAGAAAGAAAAGTAGAATCAGGTAACGATACCTGTACAGAAAACAATCTCGTGGACGGCAAAAATACAAGGGAAGTCAGAAAGAACCATGAAGACAGCGCAAGAAACCGGGGAATAGTTAAATCTGGAAAACAGTTTCTCTAGTTTCTCTAGATAGCTTGGACAAAACATTTATGCTAAGAAAATATTTCTAATATTATGAGCAGAAGACGGAAAGCAATACGTTGGGAAAGCTACTTATATTTACAAAAACGGAGAAAACATTTTCAGGGGTAAGGGAAACATTTCGGAAAATTTTGAAAGAGACGAAATTTTGTTTTAGAAATGTAAAAACAAGAGAACCATCCTCATAAAAGCTCCGACATTGTTGCAAAGCACGCTTGATATTTGAGATCATGCAGAAACAATGAAAATGGGCAAATGAACGAGTTGTATTCACGGATGAAACGTGGGTGCATGGGCATTATACCTTGAAGAAGTGCTGGGAGCATGAAAAAGTTACCGATGTAATTACTAACAGCAGTGCAGGCAAAAGAGCTACTGTTGTCCACGTTGGAGGAGCAATGGGTTTCGCACAGGGAGCAGATTTAATTTATGATTCGAAATCGAAATACCAATATTATCACCATGATGGTTCAAATGACTCTGAGCACTATTGGACTTAACATCTGAGGTCATCAGTCCCCTAGAACATAGAACTACTTCAACCTAACTAATCTAAGGACATCACACACATCCATGCCCGAGGCAGGATTCCAACCTGCGACCGTAGCGGTCGCGCGGTTCCAGACTGAAGCGCCTAGAACCACTCGGCCACCCCGGCCGGCTATCACCGTGATACGAATGGGGATAATCATCACAAATGGTTAGATGAGAAATCGATTGCTAACATCCCAGCTGATACTATTGTTGTTCTTGACATTGTACCGGATCATACTGTTCATAAAAATAAAGCTTCCACTGCTGCACTCATGTTCAAAAAAACAGAATACCTTGAATGACTAGAGGCACGAAGTTCATATTCACAGGACATGTACATTAGTATGTTCTGCAGAAATCACTAGCAAATAAACTACGTCGGCCCACGGGCTCTAGCTCAAATCTATATCGCCGCTCAGCACCACCTAACGGTAAAATGTGCCTGCGCGGCTCTCGTTGTCGCTATAAACCGAAGGTAATGGATCAGTGTGACTTGAGCAGGTACGCAGGATGCCTTGCAGACGTATTCGCCAACCGCGCCGTCAAACTAGTGGGTTTGGTTGAGGGCGCATTATTGGTATGAGAGAATGTGGTGCATCCGTCAGAGAAATTGCTGCTCGAGTGGGATGAAGGGTTTCCGAAGTGCAACGAGTGTGTGCAGTATGATTCACGGAAGACCGCAGAACACGAAAAGATGGGTCAGGTCACACCACCCTGACAATACCGCCCCCCCCCCCCCCCAATCGCTCTCCATGAGAAGATCGCCACCCAGTCCCTGAGCGGAGAAAATCTCCGACCCAGCCGGGGATCGAATCAGGGCTCTTAGGATGGGCGTTATGTCGAGATGACCACTTTTTTTTTGGAATTACATGGGAGTAAAAAAAAGTTGCAGTGGCGTAATTTGTACCAGAGGCTTTTTTTTATTTAGGAAAAAGGCGTCTGTTAGTTACGACAAGAAAAATTGGAGTTAACATCCACAGCAATAACAGAACAAGAGTACCTACGAAACAATGAAATGGAATTTGAAACTAATCATATAATGATATAGAAAGAAAAATTTAAGCAAGTCTTGCACACAATTGAATGTGCATGGCCTATCTGCGTACAGAGTCCACGTTCCATGTTGATGAACATTTCGCAGCATGTGGAGCTCCATAACGGTGGTCGTCCTCTGCCCGGTACTCCCCAACTGTGAGGGGGACGGGGGGGGGGGGGAGGGTTGTCAAAGGCACTGCGCAAATAGTTCGCAAATAGCTGTTGGTATCGGGGTGCCCGCTCAAGTGTGCTGTGACTGACCTGGAGAAATTTCCAGTAATCAAATACCGTCTTCTCATCATCTCGAAAGAGGTAGTATATGGACATGCCGCTGCAGGCCATTCTTCTCCCGCACCTCCTTTAGGTGCCGCGCTTGCACGAACAGCGCATGTTAGCGTAAAGTAGGGACCACCCACTTCAATAGGGAACAATAGACACTTCTCTCGCCTATCGAGAAAAGCAAAATTGTCGTTTCCCCCCTCCCACCCAATAAATAATCCTAAGTGCGAGATGGCGGATGCTGCTAGCACTTCCCCTGCTGTCACCCGCAGCAAGACTGCAACACACGAAGCGTGAGGATCGACTGCACCCGCCGAAACTCGCGCCCCGCCCGCTACCGAAGGCAAGGGAGCGGCTGGCGACGCTCGACAGCTTGGCGCGAAAGCGCAAAAGCAGCTTGAGTCGCACCGGCTAATCAGCGAACTTTTCGGGGCGGACGTGTCACCCACCAAAACAACTACACTCAACATCACCTTACACTCACCTGTCACTGGACAGTCATGTACCATTGTCCCACCGACGCCGCAGCCTCAAGAAATCGAGGCAGCGGCGGCGGATGTGGACACAGAAAACCACTACACAGAGCCCTGGCAGGTGGAGGGCCCAAAACGCAGACCCAGAAAAACACCAGCACAAACAAGCGAGCAACCAAACTCGCTAGGCAGCCGAAAGGCGCTGTTGCCTACACCCACTAGCTCATCTCAGGCTAGCAACATTAACACAAAACAAAACGCAAACACAGCTGTGGCGAACAACAACAAGGCACACAAAGCCACAGCGGTGCCCACACAACACAAGACTGGCTTCCCCCCAGTCGTTATACAAAACTATGGGAACCTTAGTGCCCTTAACTCTGCATTCGCGGAAAGGCACATAAACAGCACATTACATGCAAAGTACTCGGGGGATAGGGCCTCACTGTACGTTGCCACAGACAACAAATACAAAGATCTTCTGACCTTCCTCAAAGATCGGAAGATCGAACATTACACGTATGGAACGCTGGACGAGAGAACCCAGCAGTACGTGATCAAGGGAGTGGATCCCAGTACCCCCAACGAGACAGTACAGGCGGCCCTTTGTTATCTGGGATTCGACTGTAAAAGTGCCTTCCGGATGACAGGGTTCCGTACACACGCACAGTTACCACACTACATGGTTGAGTTAGCCGACACGGCTGATTCCCGCGCCATCCTGCAGATAAAGAGCTTTCTGCGGATGGACGTACGTGTAGAACTTTACGAACCACCCAACGTCCCCCAACAATGTAACAACTGCCAGCGGTTCGGCCACTCGGCCCTCCGCTGCGGCCTGGCAACTTGCTGCCGCGGATGCGCTGGCAATCACAGATCCAACACTTGCACACAAACACAGCCAAACCAGCGACGCTGTGCCAACTGCGGTGGCCCCATGCGGCAAACTTCAGACAGTGCAGCTCATACAAACAGGCGCTGAAGCGTAAACAAGACAAGAGCAGGGTACTGTACGACATACCACGCCCAAGGCCAGCGCCGAACCCAGTAAGGAACGGCGTAACGTTTGCCACGGTTGCACGCCCTGGCGGAACGGCACAGGCCGCGGAACCTCAGCGCCCTTCACACACACGTGAAACAACCGCTGCAACAGCCACACAACAGCCACAGACAACACCTGAAACCCAACAAGCATCGGTACCAACATCTATGCCCCCAAACAACATGACCCCACTCCCAGAAATCACATGCTGCGAAGAAACGCACCATATACAGCAAAACACACCCACACAAGAACCCCACGAACCCCAAGCTCAGAGGAGGAATAGACGTACACGCAAACACAGGGCGGGAACACGAAATCACCACAACAGGCCACGCAGCAACAACAGAACAGCAACACACAGGAAAACAGTCAACAAGACACCGAGACTGTAACTCACACTACCATCCCCCTCACCACAGAAGTAACACAGGCGCCACAACCTCTGTCACAAAACACAAATGCCGCTCCTAACAACACACCAATGCCCGCACAAGCGGCCGCTAACTCCACAACAGCACCTCAGGCTGCCACGCCCAACACCAACACACCACCTGGGGGAATACTGGAAACACTATTCCCTCGACACACGACTGTTCAAATCCTTACCAAGGTGCTGACGGCCGTCACTACACTCATCGCCCAGCTCATGAGCGCCGAGCCCGCGCAATACTGGGCTGTCATACACACTGCCATCACAAAACTCTTTCACACTCTTACATGAATAATATGCCACACCCGGCCCATAACGCAGACCCGCACAAACTATCACAGATTCTCTTCTGGAATGCAGACTCGATCCACAACAAAAGGGCAGAATTTGCCGCGTTCATGGAGCGCAAGGGAATCCTTGTCGCGCTACTGAGCGAGACTAAGCTTAAACCGCACAAACAATTAAACTTTCCTGGCTACTGTGTCTATCGTACCGACCGACCGGGCGACGCCGTGGCAGGTGGAACTGCAATCGTGATACACAAAGACATTGAGCACACAAACAGAGCTCCCTGAACTGGAAAAAATCGAGGCTACGGCCGTCAGAGTCAAGTTCAACGGAGCCTACACCACATTGATATCGGTATACAACAGCCCTGTAGGCATCTCAACACGCGATATCAGCACATTACTCAACATTTCACCGCGAGTAATAGTCGCTGGAGATCTGAACGCAAAACACCCAGAATGGAATTCACGCATACGAAATCCCAACGGCAAAAAACTGTACGATCATTCACTAGGCAGAAACTAGTTTATACTAGCGCCGACCGAACCGACGCACATTCCCTATCAGAGGGGACACAGGCCAGACGTGATAGACATGGCCCTCATCAAGGGCATTACAGCGACACTCAACGTTGCCGTTGAAAACGATCTGCCCTCAAACCACCAACCTGTAATACTATACATTGAGGAAACACTGCAGCACATAGAACAACGCAAGATGTTGGAGTACGGGCGTGCGAATTGGACATTGTTCAAGCAAACGCTCGATAGCTACATCCCACCTATACACGAAATTAATGAAACAGCACGAATTGACGAGGCAGTAGAAACCCTCACTCACGCCGTCCAGGACGCAATGGCGGGCACCATACCTGATCGCACCTCACAACAACGCAGTGCGGCCCTGCCCCAGGAAATCCTGGACCTAATCTCAATGAGGAATCGCCTTAGGAGACAATGGCAGCGCACCAGGCGTCCGTACTTCAAAAGGCACATTAACAGACTACAGGGCATCATACACGATAAAATACAAACACATAGAACACAACAGTGGAACCAAAAACTCGAAGGGCTGGACACCGCACGACCTGGCGTGTGGCAACTAGCCCGACACTTCACCAGGGAGAAAATATACACCCCAACGCTTCAAGGGCCTGATGGACCTGCATACTCAGCGGAAGAGAAAGCAGAACTAATGACCCGAACACTCGCAGTATCATTCACACCGAACCTGGTACCATCAAATCCAGTGTTCACACTTGCTACTGACCAAGAGGTTACACGCATTCTAGCCCAACCATCGCTCGACGACATTCGACATGCTAGCACAGCCGAAGTCTCCTGGGCTATAATGCATTCCGCTGCTAGGAAAGCCCCTGGTCATGATGGCATTCAAAACCGTGTCCTCCAGGAGTTCACGGATAAAGCAACTGAGTACCTAATACACGTAACGAATGCCATACTAAAACATCAACACTTCCCCGCCTTTTGGAAGACGGCCAATGTCCTGATGTTCAGGAAGCCGGGGAAAGACCACAGCCTCCCACAAAATTACCGACCCATCAGCCTTCTGAGCTCGCTCAGTAAGATTGTTGAGAAGGTGATCCTGAAACGCATCACTAGGCACTGCACAACAAATGACATCCGGAGACCGGAGCAATTCGGCTTCAGGAATCACCACTCCACAACACAACAACTCCTACGGGTCGTTGAACATATAACACATGGCTTCAACATAAACAAAGCTACAGGGGCAGTGTTCCTGAACATCGAAAAGGCTTTCGACCGTTTATGGCACAACGGCCTCATCCGCAAACTCAGCGACGCGGGATTCCCCGACGGGCTGCTGCGTCTAATACACTCATGCCTCACAGGCAGGAGTTTCAACACTGACGTGCAGGGAAAACAATCAACATGACACGGTATACACGCGTGAGTACCCCAGGGAAGCATCCTAGGGCCCCTACTGTTTAACCTCTACATAAACGATCTCCCAACCACACAGAACACAATGATGGCAATCTACACGGATGACACAGCCATCCTAGCGCAAGATTGGAAACCATCAAACATTACGTCACGCCTACAGACTGCACTCACAGTGGCCGAGCCTTGGTTGGAGAAATGGCGTGTTAGAGTAAACGTCGACAAGTGTGAAGCCGTTCTGTTCACTAGAAAACCGAAGCAACTGCGCAAACACCGCTACTGCAGACCAATAACTCTACATGCACGTCCAATACGTTTCCGCGAGAAAGTCAAATACCTCGGTGTCTGGCTGGACCGGAAACTACTCTGGGGGGACCACATATAACACATGACCAACCGAGCTAGCGCGAGGCTCAAACAGCTCTATCCTATGCTCAACAGGCGTAGCACACTGAACAGAAGGGTGTCGAGGTCCATGTACATGACACTTATCCGACCCCTGATGACGTACGCAGGTCCTGTCTGGGGATACGCTGCACCTACACGCCTGCGCCGACTGCAGCTCATACAAAACGAAGTACTCAAAATCATAAGCAATGCTCCACGATACACACGCATCGCGGACCTTCACCGGGAATACCGACTTGAGACTCTCACGGAGGTAATCCACAAACTCACCACAAGACTATACAGAAACTGCAGACATTCGCAGAACCCGTTCCCCAGGGAACTACGACCACAACCATAGATGGAAACATAAAAGACCAAAAAACATACTTGTAAGGACCTAACATCTATGGCCAACCATACGCAAACATAACGGTACAGGTGAGCCCCTGTTAATCAGACGCCGTTAGTGGATATCCAGCTGGAATACACGGCCGAATAACTGGCACCACGCAGGGAAGCCGTACCGTACACTGCATGCAGACAAGCTCCACACACCCCCCACACAGTGAAATAATCTATGGCCGATCTCCCACTACTGTATAACGATCTTGATTGTTCCAGGAATGTAGCGGCTGCAGCAACTGGGATACATCGCCATCGCTTGCCACGGTAATGATGCACAATACCCATACTAGCAAATCCAACCTTGCATGAACTTTCGCAGCTAGTAAGCCACTACTGCTCTTACTACCCATCCCACTGTTGCAGTGGTTTTTTTTCCCACGGCACGAGCCATGGCACTTTTTTCCCTCTGCTCTTCAACTCGCTACCCTCACTCGCGTTTCGTCCACTATCTATCACCTGATGGACCGTGTTAATGCGTAGTCTTACCCAGACGCACGGACAACATCACAGCCCAGCATCCTGTGATCCAGTTACTAGATAACTAACATGTTTACGGAGGTGACAGTAGAACTTTTGGTTTGGTCACCACGTTGGTGCGGGCGTGGAGGGGCCCCATCTCTTACATGCCTTTAAACCATGTGAGAGCGTGAGTCTTCGCAGGCGGGAAATAAGTATCATCCGGACAAAGGAGGAGCCGTGGCTCAACTGTGAGAGGCGCGATACGTAGGTAGCAGGCGAGGATCTTCAGCACTAGAAGCCATACTTCTAACGCCGATCCACATATTAAACGGTGTTCGTCATTGTTCGCGAGGTGGCAACGTGGGCAAAGGGGGGAATCCGTCATTCCAATAGCATGCAGCCTTTGTCGTGTTGGCCGGCCGGTGTGGCCGAGCGGTTCTAGGCGTTCAGTCTGGAACCGCGCGACCGCTACGATTGCAGGTTCGAATCCTGCCTCGGGCATGGATGTGTGTGATGTCCTTAGCTTAGTTAGGTTTAAGTAGTTCTAAGTTCTAGGGGACTTCTATTTCACTACAGGATAAACTACTACTAACAGCGACAAACACGCCGCCACCGGTTGCATGCAATCTGTCCTTTCTAAACACCGTCTGTGCCTTTGTAAAAATTTCGGCACAATTTATCTCTGGCTTCTGCCAGCTTTCCGTACCTATAACGATTTCAGCTTCGGTGCTTTCTATCAGCACTTGAAGTTCCGGAACTTTACCAGCTCAGCTTCGACAGTTTACAATTACAATACCGATTGTTGCTTGGTCCCCGCATGTCCTGACTCTGCCCCGCACCCTTTGAGGCTGTTGCCCTTTCTGTACTTGCCCGATGCCATCTAACCTAAAAAACCGCCCAGTCCACGCCACACAACCCCTGCTACCCGTGTAGCCGCCTGCTGTGTGTAGTGGATTCCTGACCTATCCAGCGGAACCCGAAACCCCACCACCCTGTCGCGCAAGTCGAGGAATCTGCAGCCCACACGGTCGCAGAACCGTCTCAGCCTCTGATTCAGACACTCCACTCGGCTCTGTACCAAAGATCCGCAGACAGTCCTGTTAAGGTTGACAACACTGTAGATTATCCCAACGTTTATTTTCAAGCTTTCCGAGCGATACAAGTGTCGTAACGTTTGGTTACGGAAAGTAGGCACGGATCGAGGCGTGAGAAAATAATTAGCAAGGCGCCTACAGGGCCAAGGGTGGTGAGAGGGAGGATGGTTAGGAAAATTTGACAACCAGTGCTAGTCATCCACGGGTGCCTGTGTGCCTGGTACCGACCAGCGACTAAGACTGTTATATTTTACATACAAAAGTAAAAAGGGTTCGCTGCGATCGCAGGTTCGAATCCTGCCTCGGGCAGGGATGTGTGTGATGTCCTTAGGTTAGTCAGGTTTAAGTAGTTCTAAGTTCTAGGGGACTGATGACCTCAGAAGTTAAGTCCCATAGTGCTCAGAGCCATTTGAACCATTTTTTTTTTTTAATTGAGGTAAGGCTGTTGTAATACAATTCTGGTGCATTGAGGCACTTATTAATTGTGAATGACCATGAAGCATTATTTTGTAAGAAACTTGCAGTCCATGGTTGCAGTGTTGGACTGCAAGTTTTTTACAACATATCAAATAAGTTACTGTGTAACCCACACTAAACGCTACCATGGATAAAGTGTTCCATTTGTAAATACAATTACATTCATTATTAAATGAATTAATCACTCCCATCACTGCATATTGTTATGATCTATAGCAATGTGACAATTATCTGACCGATCTGTCTCTCCAGACCGCAGCATTCTGCCATCTGGATGGTTTTTTCCCTGTTATGTCCTTCCGTTCGCCTGTGGATGCAATACGCTCGTTCTCAACTTATTTACGTTCAACAATTTACATAGTTGTTTCATTAAATCCGGCATGAAGTTGGTTCCTTGGTCAGTAATTATTGTCTCCGGTACACCAAACTTCAAAATCGAGTTA
The DNA here is from genome assembly GCF_021461385.2 of Schistocerca piceifrons. Lineage (NCBI taxonomy): Eukaryota > Metazoa > Arthropoda > Insecta > Orthoptera > Acrididae > Schistocerca > Schistocerca piceifrons. The sequence continues at coordinate 35,314,494 of NC_060149.1, read as the reverse complement.
TTTACTAACGCTTGGGCGACAATTGCTGCCTGTTGATTTGGCATAGCCACCGTCTAAACATACCTCGAAAAATGGTCTAGTACTGTGAGAACGAATCTGTTCCCCGATGGTGTTCGCCTAAAAGATCCTAAGACATCAATCCCCAGAAAAGAGAATTGACATGTTGCTTCCGGTAATCGTTGTAGCTGTATCTTCAAAATGGTTCAAAAGGCTCTGAGCACTATGGCACTTAACTTCTAAGGTCATCAGTCCCCTAGAACGTAGAACTACTTAAACCTAACTAACCTAAGGACATCACACACACCCATGCCCGAGGCAGGATTCGAACCTGCGACCGCAGCGGCCTCGCGGTTCCAGACTGTAGCGCCGAGAACGGCTCGGCCACCCCGGCCGGCGTAGCTGTATCTGTTTCCGACTCAAATCTACTCTCCGCGCACATGCTATACTATTCCTGACATACTGATCTACATCTCCTTTCCTACCTCTCCACCAATACCTCTCCGCCACTCTCGTATTCGTAGCTCTACACCCTCCATGGCCGGATAACACGTGATCGTGTGCTTCCTTTAAAACCTATTCCCTGAACTTCGCTGGCACTACTACCCTTGGCCCTAACTTCGTTTCCCTGCACAGAAGACACGTACACATTAAAATGTGGCTGTGTCCGATACAATTTACAATCGTTGTCTTCGTCCTGTAATTTTTGCCATACTGCTAGGTTATAACCTATGACTTGTACTTTTGCCAACTTCCTACTTAGTGCATCCGCATTACCGTGCTTCTACCCACGCTTGTACACCACCTCGTAGTCGAATTCACCAAGCCTCACAGCCCATCAAGCGAGTCTAGTAGACGGATCCTTCAACCCCAACAACCACTTAACGGGGCATGATCTGTCACTGCTCGAAATCTCCTCCCATATAAATAACATTTAAAATACGTTATTCCATAGATTACGCTAAGCATCTCCCTCTCTATTTTTTGGTAATTCCTCTCCGCTGCATTCAACTGCCTAGACGCATAGGCTACAGGATGTTCTTTCCCATCAATTTCGTGCCTAAGAACACACCCTAATACTTGATTCGATGCATCGCATGGTAGTATAAACTCCTTTTAAAAATCTGGAAGCACAAGAACCGGACTTGATGTTAACACTTATTTCAGTTTACCAAACGCTTTCTGACATTCTTCTCTCCCCTCAGATTTCACACCCTTCCGTAACAATCGTGTCAACGGCTGTGCTAAATCTGTAAACCCCTTCACGAACTTCCGATAGAAATTGCAATATCCGATAAATGACTGCACTTCCTTAACGGTTTTCGGTTCCCGAAAATCCCTTACAACCTGTGCCAACCTCGAATCTTTTCGCACTCCGTCCTTACTGACAATATGACCAAACTATATTACTTTCTCCAGGCTCAATGACAAACGATCTACTCTTAACCTCATAAACACTTCCCTTAACCGCTGTCTATGTTGCTCTATACTACTTGAAAACACTTTAACGTCATCCAAATAGACAAGACACTACCGTGGTTTCAAATCGCTCAAGACACTTTCTAACAACCTCTGAAACGTTGCCGGAGCGTTTTTAAAACCGAATGTCATTCTAATGTACTGGTAGTGGCCTATAGGTGTAGAGAAAGCAGTTTTTGGACGGTCCTCTGGAGGCATCTCTAACTAATGATAACCACTTGTCAAATGCATCGTAGAAAAGTACTGGCACTGTTCTGAGTGATCCAAAGTCTCCATATGTTTGGAGTGGGGTATGCGTCCGTTACTGTCTTATTATTGAGGTACTGGTAGTCACACAGAACTTGTATTTCTTAGTTTCATCCATAGATTTTTAGGCACAACGAGAATGCCTGCTCCCCAGCAACTATTACTATGCTCTATAATACCGTCTGAAAGCTGCTGATCAATGAAATCATCCACAATCGGCTCCAAATACCTCGGTATCTGTATGGCTTGCGGTAAACCGGTGCTTCATTCCCTGTTGGTATCCTATGTTGAACTAATGGAGGTTCTGATAACGGCCCTTGCGGAAAAAACAAATTCTTAGATTCCCACAATCATTCTTTCATATGCTCTCTTTCTTCTCCTTTCAAATGCTTAATTTTGTCACGCAATGCAGCTCTATCGGCAGTTAGTGGTTGATCGCTTTGCCTACATCTCAAACACGAGTCTTCCTCATCTGGCACATCCAAATTTGCTACCGAAACTCTTTCCTCAAATTCGCATCTACAGCGCTAAAATTATCCACGTTCACGGGAACTACTAGCCCGTCGTTCTCCTCCTGTACGCGTACAACACTACATTTCACAAAACCACCCAGTGAACCGAAATCTTCATTATCCTTCAATGGCTCAATAACACATACTGTACCCACAGGTAGATTCGACTCCACACTTACCCAAAGCGACTTCCCCGTGCCTCTAGACAATCACTCATGCGAATTAAGCCTTAATGCTAATGTACACGGTTCAATTGGTTTGTTCATTACGTTGAACGCCCCTCGCGACAGCTCTGCATTGACAACAGTTGCCCCTAGCGGAAATAACATTCCAACAAGTTCTACAGTTCGTTGTCCAACGTCAATTTTGGCATGATGTTGATGCAAGAAATATACTCCTAGGATCATGTCGTAGCACTCGCTCTCCCATGGCACCACCTACATGCACGCACTAAATCGGACTTTCTCTATGCGAAAGTCAACTGTCACCGACCCCAAAGGCGTGACCTCCTTATCCAAAAAATGTTCAAATGTGTGTGAAATCTTATGGGACTTAACTGCTAAGGTCATCAGTCCCTACGCTTACACACTACTTAACCTAAATTATCCTAAGGACAAACACACACATCCATGCCCGAGGGAGGATTCGAACCTCCGCCGGGACCAGCCGCACACCTCCTTATCCCCCACTCCACGCAACCTATAACGTGGTGGATCTAACGTCCTTCATCCCATTGTATTCTTAGTAGCCACTAACACTTGCGCCCCTGTGCCCAACAAAATCTTAAACTTTTTAGTTCCTACGGATCCTACCACTGAACATTCCACCTCAGCATACGTATTCGTAGCATTGAAATTAAACGGGAGCTCCCTTAGGTGAGCCTTGGGGCTCCCTCTGCCACTTAACGATTGTCTACCTCTCCTATCTCCACTTCTGCATCCTCCACGCTTCCTCTATTCCTTGGTCACTGGGTACATTGTCTCTGCTCATGTCCCATACGACCACACTTATAACATTTTATACCTGCTGGAAATACAGTTTGCCTCTTGCGTACCCCTGTTGCCACGTCTATTTCCTCCCACTGAACTGCCAGCTGAATGGCCGAATACAAATCTTTCGGATTCCCTTCACGCACTTTCCGTGACATATGCGCCGGTAACCCTCTCAAAAATACACTCCTGGAAATGGAAAAAAGAACACATTGACACCGGTGTGTCAGACCCACCATACTTGCTCTGGACACTGCGAGAGGGCTGTACAAGCAATGATCACACGCACGGCACAGCGGACACACCAGGAACCGCGGTGTTGGCCGTCGAATGGCGCTAGCTGCGCAGCATTTGTGCACCGCCGCCGTCAGTGTCAGCCAGTTTGCCGTGGCATACGGAGCTCCATCGCAGTCTTTAACACTGGTAGCATGCCGCGACAGCGTGGACGTGAACCGTATGTGCAGTTGACGGACTTTGAGCGAGGGCGTATAGTGGGCATGCGGGAGGCCGGGTGGACGTACCACCGAAATGCTCAACACGTGGGGCGTGAGGTCTCCACAGTACATCGATGTTGTCGCCAGTGGTCGGCGGAAGGTGCACGTGCCCGTCGACCTGGGACCGGACCGCAGTGACGCACGGATGCACGCCAAGACCGTAGGATCCTACGCAGTGCCGTAGGGGACCGCACCGCCACTTCCCAGCAAATTAGGGACACTGTTGCTCCTGGGGTATCGGCGAGGACCATTCGCAACCGTCTCCATGAAGCTGGGCTACGGTCCCGCACACCGTTAGGCCGTCTTCCGCTCACGCCCCAACATCGTGCAGCCCGCCTCCAGTGGTGTCGCGACAGGCGTGAATGGAGGGACGAATGGAGACGTGTCGTCTTCAGCGATGAGAGTCGCTTCTGCCTTGGTGCCAATGATGGTCGTATGCGTGTTTGGCGCCGTGCAGGTGAGCGCCACAATCAGGACTGCATACGACCGAGGCACACAGGGCCAACACCCGGCATCATGGTGTGGGGAGCGATCTCCTACACTGGCCGTACACCACTGGTGATCGTCGAGGGGGCACTGAATAGTGCATGGCACATCCAAACCGTCATCGAACCCATCGTTCTACCATTCCTAGACCGGCAAGGTAACTTGCTGTTCCAACAGGACAATGCACGTTCGCATGTATCCCGTGCCACCCAACGTGCTCTAGAAGGTGTAAGTCAACTACCCTGGCCAGCAAGATCTCCGGATCTGTCCCCCATTGAGCATGTTTGGGACTGGATGAAGCGTCGTCTCACGCGGTCTGCACGTCCAGCACGAACGCTGGTCCAACTGAGGCGCCATGTGGAAATGGCATGGCAAGCCGTTCCACAGGACTACATCCAGCATCTCTACGATCGTCTCCATGGGAGAATAGCAGCCTGCATTGCTGCGAAAGGTGGATATACACTGTACTAGTGCCGACATTGTGCATGCTCTGTTGCCTGTGTCTATGTGCCTGTGGTTCTGTCAGTGTGATCATGTGATGTATCTGACCCCAGGAATGTGTCAATAAAGTTTTCCCTTCCTGGGACAATGAATTCACGGTGTTCTTATTTCAATTTCCAGGAGTGTACATCAAGTGCCCTTTGCTCAGCCTCCTGCAACAGAACACTATTTTGACATTGTACTTAACCTCTCTCCAAAGTACCGAGCGCTATTCTATTTCTTGTTGCAACAAGACTCTCTTGCAACCCTTGTTCATTCAAGTACGAGGAGCCCTTAGCGACTCGCCATCTTATTTACAACTATTCATGACGTCGCCTTTCCGGCTTAGATTTTTTAAAATGTGACTTGTAAGTACTGCTTCTCTTTCCAGTCAGTACAAACTTTAGTTTTATTAATGTATTATATACCTAATACGTTTTAGAACAGTTAGTTTAATTCTGAAGACGACGCTCATAGTAGCGTTGAAACCTGGTCAATTTTGTCTTAATATTTGTGACCGCGGCGCTTATTTGTTCTGATAATCTACTTGCGTGTTTGTTTACGCAGTAATTCGTTTCCACATGACCATAAAAATGAAATACTTTACTTTTCAGAGTAACTGAGTCTATTTTGTACCGAGGGTGGTGAAACCCAGAGCGACAGACGACGTCGTCAAGCCCAACACTCCAGAATTATTCACCACAGGCGAGCCGGACCGTGCTGCAGAGCCGGACTGTGCTGCAGAGCCAGCAAGCTGGTAGCGGCCGGGACACGGTCTCTCAGCGCAGGTTGCAGTATGTGGTGACAACAAAGCCGCGCTCAGCACATAATGCAGCGAGCTTGTTTGTAGCAGTCAGAAAGTTAATCTATTATATCACTTAAATTAGATATTTCTGTGATACTGAAAGAGAACTTCAGAATACGCGAAATGTTTACGTGAAGTACAATGGAGACAAAGACAGAGACGAAACGCGCAAATATGAAAGTTCGTATCTCGAAAACACGCTCCTTGAACCAAAATGAAATTATTTATCAGATAAGGAAAAATTTTAGTACAAAACAGATGGACGTTGCTTATCGCAGAAGTCAAGTTTAATCACAGATCTTTGATAGCGAACAAAAATTGATCTGAAATCAAAGTAAAATAATATCTCAAACACGTGACGATTTTGAGCACAAGACAAATACGGTGCTACCACTGTAATCATATTGTTCTCTAATATTAACCAAAAATCCACGTGGCTCTCATACTATCACTACTGATAAAACTCACAGATTAAGCTGCACTTATTGATGACAGAAATCCAATATCTGTCCACAACTGACGAGGTAAAAGGGATACTAAATTAAAATTTTTCCACGCCTGAATGCCTGTATTTCTCTTGAAAATACACCTGGTTCATTTATTAACACTAGTGACATAATTTATTGGTTAGTCTGTGAGCTTAGTTTGATTAAGTACCAGGCATAAAAGAATTAAAATGTGCAAATAATATTTCTATAACATTCCAAAGCCCACATGGACACTAATGCTGATCTAACTTAGAGCTGACAGTGCACTTACAAACGAGAATAACATGATACTGATGCCAAATTAAACAGTATTATTTCCATATCTAAATTGACTGTGCCACTTTTCACAAACTGGTCTTAGACTGGCTAAAACCAATATCAGAGTGAGCTAAACATTATGGTGACCATCATGCCAGGGTATTAATTTCATCTTGAGGAACAAAATGCTAATCATTTTCTGCTGATAATACAGACATGTTATCACACAGTGGTAAATACCTTACGTTTCTTTGAAACTGCAAACCAAACAATAGAAATACACAGCTGTGTATGTAAGAGCTAGAAGTACTACGCTGTCTACTAATTTTAGAAGTTAGCCAAACACTATAGTTGCCCTAGGCTAGATTATTCATTTTAAATTGCAACACGAAACGCTGGTCACCTTCCGTTCGTAATGACAACTTATGCTATTGCACAGTGGAGACTACTTGACGCATCTCTGCCTACATCACCATTTTACAGCAAAATTTTAAATAATTACTCACGCATTGGTAGATTATATTGAAGTAGTGATGATGAGATGATATGGAGAGAGTCCGCAGCTCGTGGTCGTGCGGTAACGTTCTCGCTTCCCGCTCCCGGGTTCCCGGGTTCGATTCCCAGCGGGGTCAGGGATTTTCTCTGCTTCGTGATGACTGGGTGTTGTGTGATGTGCTTAGGTTAGTTAGGTTTAAGTAGTTCTAAGTTCTAGGGGACTGATGACCATAGATGTTAAGTCCCATAGTGCTCAGAGCCATTTGATATGGACAGAAACATTATCCCAAACGTATGGTGGATAGTGCTGGCACAATGATGTTCATCTTGCATGCTAGGTCAATGATAGCCAGTTTATAGGAGGGGAATTATGGTCAGTTTATAGGGTAGCGCAATGACGGTCAGTTTATAGGAGGGATATGATAACCAGTTTACAGGGTAAGTAACTGATGGCTATTACAGTTGGGAAACGACTGATCAATTTACAGGTGAGGCTACGGTCGTCAGTTTAAGTGCTTGGGCAATGGTGTCACTCTATTGGTGGGGCAATGATGGTCAGTATGTAGGGTGTGGAAATGATGGTCAGTTTACTGGGTGAATCAGTGATAGTCCATTCAATGTTATAGTCCATTGGGCAATGTGCTCAGTTTTCTAGTCTGAACACTGGCGGTCGGTTTACAGGGTAAGGTAATCATGGTCAGTTCCCAAGTGGGGCGATGACGGTCAGTTAACATGGTGGGGGAATGGTAATACATTTACAGAGTGGTGCAAAGCTAATTAGATTTAGGGGTGAGTGTCATTACCTCTGGATACTGTCAGGTGGGACATTTATGGACAATTTAGTCGGTGGGGTAATAATGGTCATTGTGCAGGGTGACTAGTGTTACCCCAAATACTGTTGTGGGGCAATGATGGTTAGCTGACACGTTGAATACAATTAAAACTGCATATTTTATGACTGATGGAAGAGATTTTAACAAATTGCCACATAAGTGAAATAACATGAGATGGCCACTAATTACCCCTGTTATAGCAAACATAGTAACAAATGGCCCATTCATCAGTATGTGTGCTTGATACACATTATTGCAACAAACTGCGTCTCACATTGCATTTACAGCAAAACTCTGACAATTGGCCCTATGCATTGACAATGTGACACAAAATTGTAACAAAAGGCACTGCACAGTGACATGTTACAACAAAATTGTAAAAAATTTAACAAAGTGCCGCATACATCATTTTATAGGTAAACTGTAACAGATTGCTGCATATGTCTCCCCTCATCGGCAAAACTACAATGTTTTGCCAATGTTATTAAAAATTACAACAAATTTCCCAGTACATTAACACTCTTACGGTGATATTGGTGCAAATAATCCATACAGCCCCATGTTACAGATAAATAAGAGCAAACTGTACAACACATCATCATTTTATAGGAAAACGGCAATTATTTGCACCATACATCACTAAGTTTCAGCAAAATTGCAAGGAACTGACATATACATTGCCATGTTAAATTAGCTGCCTCGTGCATGGATGTGTGTGATGTCCTTAGGTTGGTTAGGTTTAGTTAGTTCTAAGGTCTAGGCGACTGATGACCTCAGAAGTTAAGTCGCATAGTGCTCAGAGCCATTTGAACCATTTTTTTGTTAAATTAGTATTTTAAAAAACTACCCTACAAATCGTCATGTTAGTGGGGACAATAACAATTAGTCGATAAGGTGACTACCATTATCCATAACGCATGTTGAATGCTACTGAGACAAAGATGGTCACTTGATGTGCGATGCCAATGGACCAAAGACAGTTTACAGGGTGGTGCTACGATGCTAAGTTTACAGGATGCGGCAATGATAGTCAATTTAATGGGTGGGGTAATGGAGGTCAGCTTACATCAGTGTTTCCAAACCTGGGTTAATTACTTCCTGAGGCGTAAAATCATATTTTCAGGGTCATATTTTTCAGGGTTAGAAACGAAAAGATTCGAATCTGACCCAGTAACGAAAATAGTTTGAAAAGTTATTGCTATTATTATTATTATTATCATTATTATCATAAATATTGTAAGACACCAATTTTGAATTCATAAGTACAAACAGATACTTTTTTCAAATACTAGTATGAATGGGTGACACAAGGACAACTGTGCCATATAGCCCACTGTGGTAGATACATTCAGTTAATTTTAAATTAAACTTAGAAAGACTTCGACATTGATACACAAATATGATGTGGATAACTTGTTCACGAATCTCATTTCCGTCAATATTTGCATTAGAAACTTATAGATGCCTTAGCCATAGACAGTGTTGAAGTCTACGAATTCCTAGACGAAATAGCGTTTATAGTTCAACACTAGATAGATAGGTAATGCATGTGTATTCTTACAAAATTCGGAGAGACCAAACCTCATGAATTAATAGTTAAGTAAAGAACCTATTGCTACCCTAGCCTTCTAAGCCGACTTGGGCACGAAAGGTTAATAATCTGTCGTTCAGTAACCTTGCTAAGGTTTCGGAGTAGGCATTAAGCTATATAATCAGGCGATGGTTCTGAATCTTATTTACCGCTATTTTTAGGATTATGACTGTCGTTAGTTCTACGGGAACGGCTGCTGTGTTGCCTGGAGTATCTCTTCATCCATCACTAATTTATTTTGACCAAATATGGGTGAAAAATGCGTGTAAATTTGCATTAGTAGTTTATTTACATCTACACCAATGGCGATTAAGGCAGGCTACATGAGACTCATGGTATGCAAATCTTGTTCTTGTCTGCTGTGGTTGTTAAAATTTAGTTTTGGTCCAAAATAGTGGTGGAGTAAATAAAGCGGCCTTAATTCGCAATATTGGGTCTTAACGTATTTAAATATTTTACGGCTGATTTCCGTTTGCACCACTACCTAAGTCGAGTGAATGATGATGGCTCGTCACTACTGTCGGAAGCTCGGAAGCTCGTATCACACACCCTCACGTCCATCCCTTATTATACCAATAAATGTTCCTAGATTGCAAGTTAATGTGCCATATGCAGGTAATCTATCTACAAATTACAGGTTACAATGTGCAAGAGCAAGTGAGACGTGTTAATAGCTCGACATAATATAGTTACTCATTATTTGTGTATTTTCTATCAATACTAGCCAAATAAATGTTATTTATTACACTGAATTGCAAGACCTGACGCAGTAGTTTGGCCAGATTGTATCAGTTCGTGTTACCCAGACTGATTCTAAAATACCTAAAAGTCATACGTTTCGTATCACTGTATGATGTTCATGATGTAGTAACGGACGGGCGCTTAATGCACTGTATCTTACAAGTAAATTCATATTGTTATATACTAGCCTCTAATCCAGTGTTAACATGACCACTGTAGTTGTCCTGATTCATGAAATGTTCCAGCAACACGGGAAATTAAACTTCAGTATTTGTACCCTGCTGCGATTGTTACTTGAGTCCAAATCACATCTTCAGGCCACAAAATCCGACGCAACATTAGTCTACTGCCTATACCATTTTCTGATTCCAGCGTATGCGTTCGATGTTTTGACTTTAAGTCCAACTGCCACACTCGCAAAATAACTGTGTTGAACTGTAGCACGATCAGCTAAAAGGAGGCTTGTACTACCTGTATCACACTCAAGTAACGTTTGAACACAAATATCAAGCGTCAAGTCACAAAGGCTTACATTTACATCGTAAATGAAATGTAGAATCAAATTCGTCGGCTCTTGAAACTTCCTGGCAGATTAAAACTGTGCGCTGGACCGAGACTCGAACTCGGGACCTTTGCCTTTCGCGTTACCTATCAGCGCACACTCCGCTGCAGAGTGAAAATCTCATCCTGGAAACATCCCGCAGGCTGTGGCTAAGCCATGTCTCCGCAATATCCTTTCTTTCAGGAGTGCTAGTTCTGCAAGGTTCGCAGGGGAGCTTCTGTGAAGTATAGAAAGTAGGAGACGAGGTACTAGCGGAAGTAAAGCTGTGAGGACGGGACGTGAGTCGTGCCTCGGTAACTCAGATGGTAGAACACTTGCCCGTGAAAGGCAACGGTCCCGAGTTCGAGTCTCGGTCCGGCACACAGTTTTAATCTGCCAGGAAGTTTCATATCAGTGCACACTCAGCTGCAGAGTGAAAATCTCATTCTCGTCGGTTCTTAATTGTAAAAAGAGACACACTTGATATTTTTCGATTACAGTGCCATCTGTCACGAATTGAAAGCAATGGTTTGAGTAAACGATACGATTTTTTTGGCGTAGAAACCGAATATGCAATAAAATGGGTATTTCCATTTTTAAAATGTAAAATTGATCACGCCCACGCAAAAAGGGAGGTTAGGAGGAGACCAGATCTAGCGCAGACCGAAGTCCCCTTTACTACTATTAACTTTTTATCTAAAACATACTTATCGAACGATGGGCCGTTTTCGAGATATTTAGTTGTCTCAATTTAAAACCAACACCCTGTATATGCTTATATTATGCAGGAGACTCACTACGTGTGTATGGCTGAATTACGGCATACTGAATGTGTAGTGTTAGCCGGAGAGCCAACACCGTGTTACTAGAGGAGGCCAAAATGCACGCGTTTAGCTCACGCAGGCTGGCGTGAGGAGGGAAGAACTATACTGACGTGAGGACTGGAACATGACAAGGAATTAGAATTCAGAAAGCGGACGTAAGTAGTTTGATACTTAACTTTAATCCATTAATGATGAACGTCGCTCTTGACGGTACACGATTCACAATATCAATTGTAAGTAGGCTGTTTATGTTTTCTTACTGGCAACGTTACGTAGCGCTCTGTATGAAAATCACTGGCTGTGCTGTGTGCAGTCTGTGGCTAGTTTGCATTGTTGTCTGCCATTGTAGTGCTGGGCAGCTGGATGTGAACAGCGCGTAGCGTTGCGCAGTTGGAGGTGAGCCGCCAGCAGTGGTGGATGTGGGGAGAGAAATGGCGGAGTTTTGAAATTTGTAAGACTGGATGTCATGAACTGCTATGTATATTACGATTTTTCAACACTATTAAGGTAAATACATTGTTTGTTCTCTATTGAAATCTTTCATTTGCTAACTATGCCTGTCAGTAGTTAGTGCCTTCCATAGTTTGAATCTTTTATTTAGCTGGCAGTAGTGGCGCTCGCTGTATTGCTGTAGTTCGAGTAACGAAGATTTTTGTGAGGTAAGTGATTTGTGAAACGTATAGGTTAATGTTAGTCGGGGCCATTCTTTTGTAGGGAATTTTGAAAGTCAGATTGCGTTGCGCTAAAAATATTGTGTGTCAGTTTAAGCACAGTCATGTATAATTGTTCTAAGAAAGGGGACGTTTCATATGGCGACCCTGCCAGGATATCTCACTGGAATCTTCTGATTTTTTCTTGTAGTTTGTGTAATTATTGACAGGTACTGATTATTGTGCAACATGTCTTCGAAATATTTCACAAGACTGGAAAATTCAGATTGTTCGAAATGTTTCATCATTATGATGCTATGTTTTACTCGGTCTTGTGTAGCTTGAGACCAATATGTTGAGAGGAAGGTGTGGTGTCACCGCCAGACACCACACTTGCTAGGTGGTAGTTTAAATTGGCCGCGGTCCAATTAGTACATGTCGCACCCGCGTGTCGCCACTGTGTGATCGCAGACCTAGCGCCACCACAAGGCAGGTCTCAATATATGAACGAGCACTCGCCCCAGTTGTACGGACGACATTGCTAGCGACAATACGGACGAAGCCTTCCTCTCATTTGCCGAGAGACAGTTAGAATAGCCTTCTGCTAAGTCCATGGCTACGACCTAGCAAGGCGCCAATTGTAACAGTGCATGTATCTTACGAGTCGCATTTGTATAGTCAAGAGAGATGTATCACAAGGATAATTAAAGTTAAGTATAAAGCAGCTACGTACTTTTCTTGCTACCATTCAATAGTTATCCTGTTCCAGACTTGACGCCCGTCGGCGTGTGTGTACGCGTGCCTTTCTTTCGGCTACTTTAGTGTGGCGTAACAGTCTTGATACATCACTACAGAAGGCATGATAAAATTCTCCTTCACTGTGACAATCATGGCCGACCGAAGTGGCCGTGCGGTTAAAGGCGCTGCAGTCTGGAACCGTAAGACCGCTACGGTCGCAGGTTCGAATCCTGCCTCGGGCATGGATGTTTGTGATGTCCTTAGGTTAGTTAGGTTTAACTAGTTCTAAGTTCTAGGGGACTAATGACCTCAGCAGTTGAGTCCCATAGTGCTCAGAGCCATTTGAACCATTTTTGTGACAATCATGAATGACCGATCGCATTCTTACAGCTGGTTCATTCTCTAAATAGCCACACATAAATTCTAATCTGTGCTCTAATGACCAGTTGGGTGGAAAACAATGAGAGAATTGATGGAGTCATGCTCGTGGATGAATGTCGTTGCCAGAATTCTTAAATGTTTTGAATTTACGTGTAGTAAGGAACACCTTATAGTCAAAATCATCATGTCGGCGTGTCACATGTCGGTCATTGTTACATCGTTTCCGCGGTTCCATCTCAAAATTCGGTGTGACTTGCCAATTTCTTTCATAATTTCCGAAGTGTCCTGTGTTATTATTTTGTGGTTGTTCCATTTTTCTAAGCCCCTCTTCCCGTGTTGGAGCGCGAGTGTCCTCTGAAATATGTAATTTTTGTATTACTTGTGTCAGCTGATCTTGTACTTCCCGTATTTCTCTTTGGTGTTGATAATAATTTGATTCTGACTTTGTTTGAATTTCCTAATTTGTTCGCACTCTTCTATGTCATTAAAGACTAGCGGTTTTGTGTCTTTCAGATTATCATCTACATTCGTAGATAAATTATTTAGCTGATCCGAAAGTTCAACTACTTTCTCTGATAATGAACTAATTTCCTCCATGTGTCTTTCTACTGTGTCCTTTAAGTTTTCCTGAGTTTTTGCAAGTTGCGTAACCGAATCGGTAGATGCAACTGAGTCAATTTTAGCTTGCAAGGTCTCATGATTTTCATGAACAATAATTTGCAGTTCTTTTACGGCTGCTTCGTGATTCTGTAATGCATTTTCATGCCGCGAAAAAATAGGTTGAAAATGTTCACAAATTTGTGTTTTTACGTCGTTACAGACTTTTTGACATTTCAATTCGATTTTATGTAACTCAGTAGTTAAATCTTCACGTGTTTGTTCAAGCGTGGTGTGAAGATTTTGTTACATTGCGTCTAACTTTAGAAGCTTTTGCTGTGTTTGTCTCTGATTTTGTTCCATTGTGTCTAACTTTTGAAGATTTTGTTCCATTGTGTCTAACTGTTGCTGTGTTTGTCTCTGGTGTTGTTCCATTGTGTCTAACTTTTGAAGCTTTTGTCCCATTTGTTGCATTAATTGTAATAACAATGCACTGGTGTCTGAAACATGTTCCTCAGTGCTATTCGACAATGCATTTGAACCGGCAATATTCGCATTTTGAAAAGCAGGAAATGTGTCTTGACTTATTTGAGAAAACGGCGAGGACGCAAAACCTGAATCTACAGTATTTGCAATATGGGGTTCTGTCATTCCCGATTCCTGAGGCGAGCTGTTGCCGACCGATCGATCGATAATGCTTCCCTGTTCACTACCTGTTTCACTGTTTACACCATTATTTGACGCCCGCTCCATTTCCCTATGCACAATTACCAAATTACAATGTTGAACATTAGTTAATTCATTACACGGTGGCGCTAACACACTGCTTTTGTCTTCACTGTCATTTCTCAGTTTACTTTGGAGCCTAGTATTACGTTTTTCACACGCCATTATTGTCACAATATTTCACACGACAACACAGAAAAAGACAATTTGAAGAGCAAAAATAAGAGAACACATTAACATAGCACTGAAAATAATATCTATTTAATTGCAAGCGCAGCTGCGAAATACTTGGTGCAAATCTACATGCATGCCACAACTGTGTCCGACAATGAAAAACTACAACTACAAAGGAAATTCTCTCTATAATTACGCGCTAGCAATAAACAAAAGCTACACTAATTACACAAACTACAAGAAAAAATCAGAAGATTCCAGTGAGGTATCCTCGGGTAAGGGTCGACATATGAAACGTCCCCTGAAATTTGTAAGACTGGATGTCATGAACTGCTATGTATATTATGATTTTTCAACACTATTAAGGTAAATACATTGTTTGTTCTCTATTAAAATCTTTCATTTGCTAACTATGCCTATCAGCAGTTAGTGCCTTCCGTAGTTTGAATCTTTTATTTTGCTGGCAGTAGTGGCGCTCGCTGTATTGCAGTAGTTCGAGTAACGAAGATTTTTTGAGGTAAGTGATTTGTGAAACGTATAGGTTAATGTTAGTCAGGGCCATTCTTTTGTAGGGATTATTGAAAGTCAGATTGCGTTGCGCTAAAAATATTGTGTGTCAGTTTAAGCACAGTCATGTATAATTGTTCTAAGTAAGGGGACGTTTCATATGCCTATTGTCTCTTTGTTGGCGAGCGTCGTTATTGGGATTTGGAGACCTAACTTCTACAAATTCACCTTGTCGAGAGGGCCCTGCTCTGTTTGAATCCCGCCAGTTCGGATGCAATTCAGGTCTGTCGTTACGATCATATCGTCAGTCGTCATGTCGGTAGATTCCATAGTTTCTTTCTTGTCGGTCACGTGGTGGAGAATTTCTCCCTGAATCGTAACTGCGCGCTGGACCGTTGCGTCTAAAGTTATTTTGTCTCCCTTGATAATAATTATTTTGGTTCCTAGACTGTCTGTTTCTCTGATTGTCTCTGTGATAGTCACTACCGTGGAGAGGTGATCTTTCCCTGTAATTATTACTACTCTGCCAACGGTTGTCATACGGGTGGTGTCTGTTTTGGTCACGATATGTGTTGTGAGAATAGCCTTGTCGTGTCCAGTTATTATTTCTTTCATCGCGGAATTGTGACGGATGTGACCTGTAATTGTTGTGCTCCTGTTTTCGCGTCCCGCGATTGCCAGTGTCAATTTCTAATTCTTATAAGAGTCCCTGAAAAGCTTCAATGTCGTCTTTGCAACGTCCTGCCGAAATAATATGTCGTAAATGTTCAGGTAATTCAATTAAGCAAATGTGGATGAGTTCTGAGGGGCTGTATGGGTTTGACAGGTACTGATTCTTGTGCACCATGTCTTCGAAATATTTCAGAAGACTGGAAAATTCAGATTGTTCGAAATGTTTCATCATTATGATGCTATGTTTTACTCGGTCTTGTGTAGCTTGAGACCAATATGCTGAGAGGAAGGCATGATAAAATTCTCCTTCACTGTGACAATCGTGAATGACCGATCGCATTCTTACAACTGGTTCATTCTCTAAATAGCCACACATAAATTCTGATCTGCGCTCTAATGACCAGTTTGGAGGAAAACAATGAGTGAACTGATGTGGATGAATGTCGTTGCCGGAATTCTTAAATGTTTTGAATTTACGTGTAGTAATGAACAGCTTATAGTCAAAATCATCATGTCGGCAAGTCGCATTTCCGTCATTGTTACTTCGTTTCGGCGGTTCCATCTCAAAATTCGGTGTACCTTGCCAATTTCTTTCATAATTTCCGAAGTGTCCTGTGTTATTATTTTGTGGTTTTTCCGTATTTCTATGTCCCTCTTCCCATACTGGAGCGCGAGTGTCCTCTGAAATATGTAATTCTTGTATTACCTGTGCCAACTGATCTTGTACTTCCCGGATTTCTCTTTTGTACTGTGTATTGATTTGATTTTGATTTTGTTTGAATGTTCTAATTTGTTCATACTCTTCAGTGTCCGTGAAGGCTACATTTCTTGTGTCATTCAGATCATCATCTACCTTTGTAGATAAGTTAGTGAACTGATCTGAAAGTTCGGCTACTTTATCAGCTAGTGAAATTATTTCCTCTGTATGTTTTTCTGAACCAAGTTTCAGAGTGTCCATTTGTGTTGAAATTGTATCTACTGTGTCCTTCAAGTTTTCCTGAGTTTTTGCAAGTTGCGTAACTGAATCGGTAGATGCAACTGAGTCAATTTTAGCTTGCAATGTGTCGTGATTTTCATGAACAATAGTTTGCAGTTCTTTTATGGCTGCTTCGCGATTCTGTAATGCATTTTCATGACGCGAAAAAATAGGTTCTAAGTGCTCACAAATTTGTGTTTTTACGTCATTACACACTTTTAGGCATTTCGATTCTATGTTATGTAACTCAGTAGTTAAATCTTCACGTGTTTGTTCAAGTGTGGTGTCTAACTTCCGAATATTTTGTTCCATTGTGTCTAACTTTTGAAGATTTTGTTCCGTTGTGTCTAACTGTTGCTGTGTTTGTCTCTGGTGTTGTTCCATTGTGTCTAACTTTTGAAGCTTTTGCTGTGTTTGTCTCTGATTTTGTTCCATTTGTTACATTAATTGCAATAATAATGTATTAGTGTCTGGAATGTGTTTCTCTATGCTTTTTGGCAGTGTATTTTCATCGGCAACATTCACGTTTTGACAAGCAGAAAATGTGTCTAGACTCATTTGAGAAAACGGTGAGGACCCAAAACCTGAGTCTACAGTATTTTCAATATTGTGTTCTGTCGTTTCGGATTCCTGAGGCGAGCTGTTGCCGACCGATCGATCGATAATGCTTCCTTGTTCACTAATTGTTTCACTGCCTACAACATTGTTTGCAGCCCGCTCCATTTCCCTATGCACAATTACCAAATTACTACTTTGAACAGACTGATGACCTCAGAAGTTAAGTAGCATACTGCTCAGAGCCAGAGCCCTTACTTTCAACATTAGTTAATTCATTACTCTGCGGCGCTAACACACTGCTTTCGTCTTCACTGTCATTTCTCAGTTTACTTTGAAGCCTAGTATTACGTTTTTCACACGCCATTATTGTCACAATATTTCACACGACAACACAGAAAAGCACAATTTGAAGAGCAAAATAACAAAACACATTAACATAGCATTGAAAATAATATCTAGTTAATTGCAAGCGCAGCTGCGAAATTCTTGGTGCAAATCTACATGCATGCCACAACTGTGTACGACAATGAAAAACTACAACTAAAAAGGAAATTCTCTCTATAATTACGCGCTAGCAATAAACAAAAGCTACACTAATTACACAAACTACAAGAAAAATTCAGAAGATTCCAGTGAGGTATCCTCGGCTAACGGAAACGTCCTCTTACTTAGAACAATTATACATGACTGTGCTTAAACTGAGACACAATATTTTTAGCGCAACGCAATCTGACTTTCAAAAATCCCTACAAAAGAATGGCCCTGACTAACATTAACCTATACGTTTCACAAATCACTTACCTCACAAAAATCTTCGTTACTCGAACTACTGCAATACAGCGAGCGCCACTACTGCCAGCTAAATAAAAGATTCAAGCTACGGAAGGCACTAACTACTGATAGGCAGTTAGCAAATGAAAGATTTTAATAGAGGACAAACAATGTATTTACATTAACAGTGTTGAAAAATCATAATATACATAGCAGTTCACGACATCCAGTCTTACAAATTTCAAAACTCCGCCATTTCTCTCCCCACATCCACGACAGCTGGCGGCTCACCTCCAACTGCGCAACGCTACGCGCTGTTCACATCCAGCTGCCCAACACTACAATGGCAGACAACAATGCAAACTAGTCACAGACTGCACACAGCACAGCCAGTGATTTTCATACAGAGCACTACGTAACGTTGCCAATAAGAAAACATAAACAGCCTACTTACACAATATCAATAGTAACTGAATATGGCGCCTTGCTAGGTCGTAGCAAATGACGTAGCTGAAGGCTATGCTAAACTGTCGTCTCTGCAAATGAGAGCGTATGTAGACAGTGAAACATCGCCAGCAAAGTCGGCTGTACAACTGGGGCGAGTGCTAGGGAGCCTCTCTAGACCTGCCGTGTGGCGGCGCTCGGTCTGCAACCACTGATAGTGGCCACACGCGGGTCCTATGTATACTAACGGACCGCGGCCGATTTAAAGGCTACCACCACCACCGCTGTCTGGCCGTGACACCACAGAATGTATCTGATTATCGGTTACCTTGTATTTTTGCTGTGTTTTCACATATTGAACGTCTTTTTACGCGGAACATTTCTTCAGCAGTCATGGTTTTACTTGTTATTGTAATGATATATTTTGTTTTCTCGGCGACAGTTTTACAAATTTCATCGATCATGCTGTTGTGAAGTATGTATGAGCCCCTCCCAATGCCACTAATATAAATGCTTGCTCAGATTTTTCATATCATTGATTAACCATACCTGAATTTATTCTCAGTGGATACAATGGCCAATCGTTCCAAGAGCTGCATGCACAAACGGCCGAAGCTACCCGAGGGTTTATCTTCAGGCCATGGATACAGAATTACGTCTCCTCATCCCAGAGAGACTAGAATGTCATGTAAATATCTATCTCTGACGCAGGTAACCGTCTTCTGTCTTTCTACCCTTTTGTGAAGCCCACTGCTGCCGATGAATGATAATTCTCCACTTTTACTATGACAACCATCTGAGGTTGTTTCATTACATGCCATTTCTGTCTGTCCCGAAAGACTCTCTGATCTATTAGGGTAAGTATAAATTGTACTACGCTCATTCTCTTGTGTGAGTTATAGCTATCGATTTCTATTGTTTCAGGCATATACTTGTTTGCTTTTCAGTCTGGTTCTTGATTAAACAGTTACATGGGCCTTAGCTTTTTCAGCATTGAGTACTGAGGACATTAAGTTTTATTTCTTAATGTGGCGACTAAAAATTCTTGTGTCGGTTACTACCAATATTTTATATAGAGACTGTCTCTCGTAAGAGTCGTCAGGCGCATTTCCTCTGGTATTTCAGCAGATATTTGCAACTCCATTTTTTGATTGTGTAACATATAGTCCTCATCATGTCTTTCATGTGATGCCCGGTATCGACGGAAAGCACTGATTTGCTTCCCGTTATAGCGGGATTTCACGTGCCCATACGATATGGCGGTCTCATATTAGTCTAGTTCGATGTTTGATTTATCGGTATGTATGAAAACTGACAGTAAAACAGGAAGAATAAACAATAAGTCAGCGGCGACTCAGTAGCTCTGTATGCTTGGCGGTAGCAATTAGCTCGGGCGGGACCAGTGCTGAAGCTGGTGGAGTACTTGTTACTCTTCGAGTTTTGCTGTGTCAATACACAGATATAAAACAAATGTCGCACTAGACTAATCCGGTACCGTTCTATCGAAACGGGACGTAAAATTCCGCTTTTAAAATCATTTTATTTGCATCGACAAAGAAACCGACGCTTTCCATCACCACTGGGCGTCACAGGAAAAATGTGATGAGTGCTGTATGTTTGGCCTGACTCCACCGTCACAGTGCCGAAACGAAACTGGAAATATCTTATGAAAAACAAGAGAAAATGAGGCTGGCGTTTCCAGGAGGGACACCATATGTATGTATACGAGATGGGACAAATAAAAATGGCCCGGGAACAGTTTCAGGGAACAAAGAAACACAGCAAAGGACAGGAAATGCAGTATTAACCTGATTGTAGCAGATGTTGAAAGAAGCATTTTCTGGTGAAATGCAGCCACATTTTCTGCTGTGCGGGCACGCTTCGGAATGTTTTTTGACATGTTCAAAACAAATCCTTCGTGATGCCATTTTCGGACTAAACGTTGCATGGCACTCTTAAACTTTTCAGGAAAACGACCGATCACACTATTTCCGTGACTTTGTTGTCACGTAACTTTCCACAATGAGCAGGCGGCCGGTGTGGCCGAGTGGTTCTAGGCGCTACAGTCTGGAATCGCGCGACTGCTACGGTTGCAGGTTAGAATCCTGCCTCGGGCTTGGGTGTGTGTGATGTCCTTAGGTTAGTTAGGTTTAAGTAGTTCTACGTTCTAGGGGACTGATGACCTCAGAAGTTAAGTCCCATAGTACTCAGAGCCATTTGAAGCATTAGAACCACAATGAGCACCCGCTGTTCCACTGTGAGTACCATCGTCCCATTTGCACTGCTCCATACACACTGACACCACCCGCACTATGCCCTCAGCCGGTGTGGATCAAGTGGTGGACGTACACTTGGTGTGTGAGTCACGGGGTGTGGCTATATGGATACATTCATGCCCAACAGTATCCATCCGTCCGAGCTACTTTTATTTTCCCCATCCTCAATATACGAAGTGTGATCAAAAAGCAACAGGAAATTTTTAATTTCGTGGGCTTCGTACAACCGATTTTCAAAAGCTTCTTATCTTTTGGTGCTCATCTTCTTAATGTAAGCTTGCATTTTCAGCTGGTTTGAATATCTAGTTCATTGCTGAAAATCTAAAAGTTTTACTTATAGTTTTCGAGCAAGATGGATCAAAGAATTTGCATTATATTTGGCTTGAAAAGTGGAATAAAGTGCAGCACCGCATTCAAAATGTTGAATATGGTTTTGGGTGAATCTGCTATAAGTAAGAAAATAGTTTGCCGAGCGGTATAAACGTTTCGAAGAGAGTTGTGAAGACTTTGAATATGATGACCGCCCTAGACGTCCCAGCACATCAGTTATTGACGAAAAGTGGAAGGAACTAAAGGAAACAGTTCTGGAAAATAGCTGAATTACACTCAGAGTTGTTACTGATGGTATCGGCATATTCTTTGGCTTAAGGCAAGCAATTTTTTCGGGTGTTTTTATCATGAGACGATTATCAGCAAAGTTGGTTCTGGACTTGTTGAATTTCGACCAAAAACGACGTCGCGCAGACATGGCTCTGGAATTGATGAATGAAGTCAACAACGATCCAGAACTTCTAAAGAAGGGTATAACATGTAGCGAATCATGGGTATACGGCTATGGTGTCGAAACCAGGGCCCAATCATCCCAGTAAAAACTGCCTGATGAGCCAAAACCGAAAAATATTCGACAAGGCTGATCACACGTGAAGGTTTTCCTCAGTATGTTCTTCGAATACAGTGAGTTCCTGCCTTATGATTGTGCGATCAATAAGAAATACTATCTAGATGTTATGTTCCGTTTGCGGAAAGCAGTCTGACTAAAACGACTAGAGTGTGGCGAAACCATTCGTGGAAATTGTATCAAGATAATGCTGAAGCTCGCAACTCGATGCTTGTTCGTGGTTTCCTGGCAAAACAAAACAAGAAAAACAGTTTTTAGCCTCAGATATCGTATTTGTCAGACATAACCCAGTGCGACTTATTTCTATGCCCGAGGCTGAAAAGAATCATGAAAGGACATTGTTTTGCCACCACCGATTAGATAAAAGCAGAATCGCTGAAGGAGCTGAACACCATAACGTAAAGTGAGTTGCAGATGCGCTTCCAAGATTGGAAAGGCGCTGGCGCAAGTGTATTATATCTGAAACGGATTACTTTGAAGAAGACGAAGTTGATATTGATGAATAAATAAAATTATTTAAGAAAAACAAAAATGCATTTTTCAGTATGTGTCTGTGTTTACTCGGTACATCGCAGACTAGGGACACGATTCTCTTCACATATTTTACAAGTACTGCCTTTTCGAGCCCGAGTTCATGATCACTGAGTTGAGGGGTGATTTTTTACCATACTCTTCGACATAGAAAATTTACATGTTACATATCGGGCGAGTAGATTGTCATGTGGTTGGCATTTTGATTACAGTGACATGCAAGCCTTGTTTTGCAATGAATGTAATGTGATAAGAACTTCGTATTGAGATAAATTCTGTGTACCGGTACGTGTCTGTACGAGACCCTTGAAACAATCGTATATGCCAGTAAACGTGGACGAATCGGGAAGCCACAAATCGAGTTAGTCCAAAATTTGTTTTAAGGCAAAAAGTACGACCCTTGTGTGGTTAAACCTTATGTCTTGTTCAAGTAATATTTAAAATATTTGGATACGATGAGGCTGAGCACAACGTGTGGATTGTGCCGACAGCTACTTCTTAAATAAATGTGCTTCATTCCCTTCAGCTACGGTTGATCAGATACGCCAGTTAGCCTGGTCCTTGTTGTGTCTAACACCTCGACCGGCTTTTGGCTCCGCGTTTGGAACAGTTTATATAGGCGTTACAGGCGAATATACAGGGTGTTACAAAAAGGTACGGCCAAACATTCAGGAAACATTCCTCACACACAAATAAAGAAAAGATGTTATGTGGACATGTGTCCGGAAAAGCTTAATTTCCATGTTAGAGCTCATTTTAGTTTCGTCAGTATGTACTGTACTTCCTCGATTCACCGCCAGTTGGCCCAATTGAAGGAAGGTAATGTTGACTTCGGTGCTTGTGTTGACATGCGACTCATTGCTCTACAGTACTAGCATCAAGCACATCAGTACGTAGCATCAACAGGTTAGTGTGCATCATGAACGTGGTTTTGCAGTCAGTGCAATGTTTACAAATGCGGAGTTGGTTCAAAAAATGGTTCAGATGGCTCTGAGCACTATGGGACTCAAATGCTGAGGTCATTAGGCTCCTAGAACTTAGAACTAGTTAAATCTAACTAACCTAAGGACATCACAAACATCCATGCCCGAGGCAGGATTCGAACCTGCGACCGTAGCGGTCTTGCGGTTCCAGGCTGCAGCGCCTTTAACCGCACGGCCACTTCGGCCGGCGCGGAGTTGGCAGATGCCCATTTGATGTATGGATTAGCACGGGGCAAGAGCCGTGGCGCGGTACGTTTGTATCGAGACTGATTTCCAGAACGAAGGTGTCCCGACAGGAAGACGTTCGAAGCAATTGATCGGCGTCTTAGGGAGCACGGAACATTCCAGCCTATGACTCGCGACTGGGGAAGACCTAGAACGACGAGGACACCTGCAATGGACGAGGCAATTCCTCCTGCAGTTGACGATAACCTTAATGTCAGCGTCAGACAAGTTGCTGCTGTACAAGGTAACGTTGACCACGTCACTGTATGGAGAGTGCTACGGGAGAACCAGTTGTTTCCGTACCATGTACAGCGTGTGCAGGCACTATCAGCAGCTGATTGGCCTCCACGGGTAAACTTCTGGGAATGGTTCATCCAACAATGTGTCAATCCTCATTTCAGTACAAATGTTCTCTTTACGGATGAGGCTTCATTCCAACGTTATCAAATTGTAAATTTTCACAATAAACATGTGTGGGCTGACGAGAATCTCCACGCAATTGTACGATCACGTCATCAACACAGATTTTCTGTGAACGTTTGGGCAGGCATTGTTGGTGATATCTTGATTGGGCCCCATGTTCTTCCACCTACGCTCAATGGAGCACGTTATCATGATTTCATACGGGATACTCTATCTGTGCTGCTAGAACATGTGCCTTTACAAGTACGACACAACATGTGGTTCATGCACGATGGAGCTCCTGCACATTTCAGTCGAGGTGTTCGTACGCTTCTCAACGACAGATTCGGTGACCGATGGATTGGTAGAGGCGGACCAATTCCATGGCCTCCACGCTCTTCTGACCTCAACCCTTTTGACTTTCATTTATGGGGACATTTGAAAGCTCTTGTCTACGCAACCCCGGTACCAAATGTAGAGACTCTTCGTGCTCGTATTGTGGACGGCTGTGATGCAATACGCCATTCTCCAGGGCTGCATCAGCGCATCAGGGATTCCACGCGACGGAGAGTGGATGCATGTATCCTCGCTAACGGAGGACATTTTGAACATTTCCTGTAACAAAGTGTTTGAAGTCACGCTGGTACATTCTGTTGCTGTGTGTTTCCATTCCATGATTAATGTGATTTGAAAAGAAGTAATAAAATGAGCTCTAACATGGAAAGTAAGCGTTTCCGGACACATGTCCACATAACATATTTTCTTTCTTTGTGTGTGAGGAATGTTTCCTGAAAGTTTGGCCGTACCTTTTTGTAACACCCTGTATACAGAACGGTATTTCTAAAATCCAGAGACAGATGGCCCACACTACTCTCTTCCCGGTGGATAACTGATTGTGGTAATGACAGGAAGAGACTCGAAACAAACGATAAAACTAAAAAACAAAACCTTTGTCAAATCGTGATTGGACGATTTCGTTAACGGACTCTGCTACATTCGTGAGAAAGATAGGTACGAGAGAGTAATAATAATTCAGTGTAAAAAACGAAACGGCTTGAAAACATTTTGTGAAGTTACCGTAGGAATTAAATCTTCGTGTGAGCATGTGTACAGAAGAGAACGTACAAGCGAAATAGAGGCTCAGCTCGACAAACTTGTGTCATGTTAAACTTTAGTCTAAAAGTCAGAACGCAGCCGGCCATCAACTTATCTAGTCGAAGGAGGTAATATTCCGATTAATTTTAAATGCGATAGGGTCCACAACTGTGATGAATTTTTTAATAGATTTCTTGTTGCCTTGAGCAGCCATTCTCTTTATTTCATGTACGATGGTAAAATTTCGGCCTTAGGCCATTTTCAAGTATTTTATGGATGATTTTTTAGTAGTAAGTTATGTCATGTATGTCGCTGCTCCTATAACTCCATGTTATACTCATTAAATAAATCCGAGATGGTCACGAGATATGCTCCTAAAATAGCGTGAACATCTCGGATTTATTTTATGAGTATAAAAGGGAGTCATAGGAACAACGACATACATGACATAATTTATTACTAAAAAAATCATCCATAAAATACTTTAAAATGGCCTAAGGCCGAAATTGTACAATCGTACGTGAAATAAAGAGAATGGCAGGTGAAGACATGAAGAAATCTTACAAAAAATATTGAGTGAGGTCTAATGAAATTGACGAGAGCACCATGCTACAAATATTCAGCTAACCGCTGTACCATCATGAACGAAACTATTAATCAGTCCCAAGATATCGGGAGGCATAAACGAAATTACTGGTCTGCTAGATGGGAACATGTAAGTTTTTCAGTTGTGCGCTGCAGTAAGACTTACACCTTTCACAGTTCATATCAGATATTCGATTACAGTTAACGTAAAAGCAAATTTTTCCACTATGACTCCAACATTTATTAAATATAGTTATTAACCGTCGTATTTTAATAACTATATTAAAGTTAACACTAACTTTAATATCAGGAGATCTTGTGGGACTGATGTTGTGTTGCTTGCATGTAGGGAAGAGTGTTGTACCTAAAAGACAGTCTACCGACGAACAGCCTTTTTTCGTGGGGAAGGGGTCGGTATTTCATTCTCGTGTCTGGTTCTAAGAATGAATGCGCACCAGTGACCGTCCTAATCAGTTTTCAACACTTTCTACAGTTACTATTGTTGTTAGATATGAGGCTGTAATTTGTGAAAGGTTCGTAAACTTTGCGGCATCTACGCGTTTAAGTGCTGTACAACACATTAAAGCCATTTGCGATATTTTACTAATTCTTCAGGTACAGAATTTTATGGTGAGTAAAATGCTACATAATTTAAGATCTGTTTTTGTAACACGACACCTAAGAAATGCTTTTTTCACTCGCCCATCACCTTGTATCTTGACACAGAAGGAGGTCTTTCGTCATATAACATGTGATACTTGCAAATTAAATGAGATTTTTAATGTCTTAACAATTTCAATTGTCTTGGAAATGTAAATTTGTGTTAGTCTACTTCAAGGAGTATATAACTTTTAAATCATCTTTTATAATAATTCTGTTTAATCCGATTTCGTACTGATTATTAATGTGTAACATGGTAATAATATAATGGACCATTAATACTTTCTCCACTGCGACACATTTAAATTTCAATCGAATATTTGTTCCTAGATATGTTTGGAAAAATTTCTTATACAATTTTTTTGTTTTCGCAGAAGATTGCAGCACACAAAAAGTGTACGTCTTTATTTAAGAATGAAATAAGAATATATATTAAGCTTCTTAAATGAAATCACTCCGCTTTAGGCTGTTGAAACATTATTGATTGAGACTGCCATTTCGGCACATGGTCATTTTCAAGCGTTTTGAAAGCAATCATTCGTCAAATGTAATACGCATAGATATTAAACTGAAAAACGTTGAAAATGAAAATTTCAAAGCAACTTAAGTGGGATGCTGTAGCCCACTCAATAAAATAAATGTGTCACGTGCTGTGTGAGAGCTGTTGAATGTGGTTTTATCTTTTGTTCCCCATGCCCTACAGCTCAGAAAGCTGGTGATATAATACTTAATTCTAAATCTCGTGTAGCATGCTTGGTAAGTGTATTACAAATGCGGCAAAGATGTAAACATTCAATGAGTATGAGTTATGGAGTTCAAAGATGCAGGTATATGGAGTCGACATCATGTGGTTTGTAAAATGTGTGCTCATAAAGGAGGAAAGTGACGGGAATATGTGTTAAATAAAACCGTAATCCAGATATGACACTGAGAACATAGATTAAAAGTAGATAAAAATATAACATGATTATCAAGTCGCAGTAAAACGGTACCCACAATATATACTTACAGAAGAGGGCCTAAACTCCTAGATATAGATAAAAGTAGCGGTTCACAGATGCAAATCAAGCCCAAGTAATACACAAAAGGAGGAGAGACACACGTGCTAAGTAATAATGAGTGTAGCATGATGTGGAATATTTGCCAGGATTAACACGGCTGAAGTCAGTCATTTCAAAAAAACATTAGATTAAAAGATGTTCCTGAAGCAGGCTGCTTGCACTGATGATGTCATCCACAGTAATTCCTGCCACCCATGAACCACAAGAAGGTGTTTCTCCACTCTATGACTGAAAGACTAATCAGTTCATCCCCTAGAACAAAACGAAATTGACAAAACTAGAGGTCCTTAGACTTATAGCACTGGACAAAGGTTTCACTGCACAAATGATTGATAAAATGTTTTCTTGAGAAATACTTAACTACAGTGTTACTGATGAGATCACATTGCAGAAGACCCTACAAATAAAAATTTGTGACTACTATATAGCTGTTTCTGAAAGAACAGCTTAACAATTTCGTAACGCTAGATTGAGAACAGTCTTACGTGTTGACAACAAGAAGGAAGGAAGAACGGAGCACGAGCTCGGATTGTGTCAAGGATAGGGGAGGAAATCGGCTGTCCCCTTTCAAGGGAACCATTCCAGAATTTTCCTGGAGCGATTTAAGGAAATCATGGGAAACGTAAATCGGGATGGCCGGACGCTGGTATGAACCATCATCCTGCCGAATGCGAGCCCAGTGTGCTAACGAATGCACCAGATCGTCCGCTACTGAAAACACATTACGTCTAACCATATGACATATATCCGACATACTAAATCTTTCATATATTCTGGAGTTTATAAAATCAACTGTGGAAACTGTGGAGAAAGCCAAAACTTTTATATAGGACAAACGAGTATAGGTTTAAACGTTCAGTTTAGAGCACGCAATAACACCAGTGGTAACGGTAAATTAATAATCGTTTGCGAACCATACCCGAGTGACTAAACAAATGTAGACAACATCGAAAACTCTTTAGAAATTTTCCATAGAATCGGTAAGGAAAACAACTTCATTACTTACAAGAGATCGAAGTTTATAGGGCGTTCAAATACCTGCCAGGGTACATTTTGAATGAAAAGACTGAGCTTAAAAATACGGAATTCGTGGGCTGAGTAAGGAACATCTGATAATCTGGACGTCCACTGTGTGGCGACAGGTGGACTTAAGACTTGAATCAAGTTTTATGCTCCATCGGACAGATGGCCTTTGGCGCGTACGACTTGAAAGTTTGAAAGCAAACACCCTGCAAAAATTGACGGGAGGGTCCAGGACGGAGCAGGGAACGATATCGTCTGGAGAATGTTTCGTGGCATTCCCTGGGTGGCCTGGAAGACACAGTGAATCAACATAAGTATGCGTCTATCCTCGGAGACCATGTTCTTCCCAATGCGCACTTTTTTGTCCTCGGCGCTATGGCATCTACCAGCAGGACAATGCAGCGTGTCACACTACTTGCGGTGTACGTGCGTGGTTCGAAGTGCAGCAGGATGAGTTTACGGTACACCCCTGGCCACAGGTCTCCCAGGAATGAAACCCAATCGAGAAACTGTGGAGCCATATCGACAGGGCTGTATGCGCCATGTATCTTCATCCGAGAAACGTAGCGCAGCTAGTCACGCATTGGAGTTAGAATGGCGCCAGATCCCTGTTGGTACTTTCCAGAACCTCACACACTGTATTTCTTAAAGTCTTGCAGCGATCTGTGTTACGAAAAATGGTTATTCGGCTTTTTGACTGGTTGTCATTTTAATGTGACTGGGCAGTTTATCACAAAGCCATATAAACTTTAGCTACCCTGTTCTGAATTCATAGATCGATCATGACACCATTTCCTTAGATAACAACTGAACGTGCGCACAGTCTCTACTGACTTCGTGATTTGACTGAGCACATATTCAATTGTTACCTTTGGAAATCGTGTCATGTTCGACCTGTGATATGCACCGTGAAATTTAGAACAGAATATTTCAAGATGATACTGTTTGTCATATAATAATTACACTGTTAGAGTAAACATGTTCACAGAACATTGCTATCTTGTTGATCTGTTAAACATCATTTTTTGAAAGAAAATATTTCCTTAGTACAATGTTTTCTTATTTTTCTTGGTTTCATTACTTCTAATTATCTAATTTCACCGCCTTCGAAATAGCTGGCTCATTAGAGGTAAGTAAAACACCGCATGTTGCTGGCAGCATCGGTTAAAACACTAAATAATAAAAATAGAAAAAGAAAATCATTAAAATATGCGCGTCAGTTTACAATACTCAACATACCTGTACCGTAAAACATACATATAATATTAATATAGGAAAAGATAAAAGCGTTGTCAAAGAGACTATTAACTAAATCAGTCTTACAGGAAATACCTGATAAGCTTAAGCAAAAGCCTATTGCTCATAAACAGCTGATTTTGATATCCACGCAATTCTTTATGACCTGATAAGGCTATGTTCCGAAACCTTCGGCAGACACGACCGAATAAGTCGTCGTCTGGAGTCCTCTGTTTTATTATGTTGCGGGATACATTAATTCTTCGTATAACCCCTTGCCGACTTTTTCCCGCACCGTTGGTCAGAGCCAGAGTGTGTCCCGATAGTGGGACATGACAGCGACTGAGATGCAGCCGGATTAATTGCTGATAACTGTGGCCGCGGAATAATTTCCTGTCGCCCGGCCTGGCGCATTGGAAATCGATGTGGCGAGTGGCGGAATGGCGAGCGCACATATTGCTTGTCGCGGATGATCGGCGCGGGGCTGCGTTGCATTTTCGTAGCTATGCTCTGCGAGTCTGATGAACTCGTTCTTTGTAAACGGCGGAGGATGCAGTACCTGCACGCGCTTTCTGAATAAAGAGGCATGGCTCACGCGTCAGGACTCACAGCCAACGGGAAGACTCTCCACGTCATGTTCCCAACATTACGCGACTTTTATACGAGAGTTATTCGGAATGTAAGGTCCGATCTGTCACGAAATGCAAAACCACAGTGAAAATCAGAAATGTTTCATTTCATAACAATTTGCCACACCCTAAAGCTACAGCTGTACATTGCCGCTACACCGACTTCAATATTTGTCGTAACACTGAATCGGTTTTCCAGTACCCTCGTCATAGAAGGCTGTGCCCTCCGCCACATATCTACAATGGTCTACAGTTCGTTGTCTGTGGCAAAATGTTGTCTTCATAGCCAGTGGTTTATGTGAGCAGAGACGAACATCAGAGTGAGACAAATTTGGCCTGTATAGTCGGTGATCAAACACTTCCCCTTTAATTCTCTGCAGGGGTGTCCTCATTGCCCCTGTAAAGCGCGAACGGGAATAGTTATTCGTTATGTGGGGTTGCACAACCTCGTAGAGGGCATCCATACCTGGTGGGGAAACTCTATTGTTCTAGGCATCTTTGTGTGCTCACTGTGCGCTCAGAACTGAAAAGAGCGACGTGACGCGATGGACAGGCATACTAGAGTCACTGCCCAACACATCCGCGCATAGCTTTATCGAATTTTCACCGTCGTTTCCATTTCGCGACCTGTCAGACGTCACTTTCTGAATAGTCCTCGTACAAGAACAGCAATTAAAACGCGCTCCGATAGAGTGATTTTCCGTCACTAATAGATGAAGAAGCGAGAAAGATAAATGTTAGGTTGTTGACAGAGGACATGCTGTAGAATGCATGGGGCATTCAAAACTAAGAGCCTAAAGTAACTGACGGTTTTGAGAGATACTGGTTGGTTATAATTAAAGTTGAGCTACTCACGGAGGTTCAGTGGCAACTGTAGTTATGGTATGGCAGCGAAACTTGATTGATATGTGATGTGTCGGCAGCTGGGCCAACACCTTGTAGATCGAGATGGCTGAAAATGCACGCTAGACTAACGCAGACGGGCGTGAAGTACTGGAACAGGCTACGTAATTAATGCTATAAAGAAAAGTACGTAGCTGGATTAATACTCATCTTTAATCAATCATTGTGGTACATCGCTCTTGACTATACACAGGAGACTTTAATTACAATCACTGTAAGGCTAATGGCGCCTTGCTAGTTCGTAGCCATTAACTTAGCTGAAGGCTATTCTGTCTCTCGGCTAATGAGAGAGAAAGGCTTCGTACATCTAGTCGCTAGCTAGGTCGTCCGTACAACTGGGCGAGTGCTTGTTCGTATCACGAGACCTGCCTTGTGGTGGCGCTAGGTCTGCGATTACACAGTGGCGACACGCGGGTCCGACATGTACTAAATGGACCGCGGCCGATTTAATCTACCACCTAGCAAGTGTGGTGTCTGGCGGTGACACCACAATATGCTAATGCATTAATGCGGAAAACGGTGAAAAAAGTTCCGATTTTGGCCTCCAGGTGCAAGCCTCGCGAAGTACACTGTTTGTATAACGGTATGGCATCCACGCTGTCGTTTTACAAACCATAACGTGAGTGAACAGTATCACTATCGAGAAGAGAGACAGTGCGCTGCTAGTGAAATTGTTTTATGTGAACACCAGCAATGACAGTGCTGTATTGACAGAGTGTCACCGACTGAAAGGTCAGGGGAGAGACCCGATGGAATTAAATGTTTTAAAGACGACGATAATTAAATTTGAAAAGACGGGTGAGCTTAGTGTGGCATCTGGAAGAGGACGGCTTCGTATTCAAGTGGAAGGTATTGACGAGGTTGGGTCTGCTGTAATTGACCACGCAGTACGTGCCCCGAGTACTGCTAGTGTTCGTGCATTGTGACGAGAGTTGTCCACACCATGGCCAACGGTACAGGAAGTTTGCGGTCTATTTAGACTGGTGCAGCTAATGAAACCTCATGATCCGCAGGAATGTTCTGAATCTGATCTTCGGTTTCTGGCACGGATCGAAGTTGATGACTTGTGGCCGGGATCCGCAGCTCGTTGTCTTGCGGTTGCGTTCTCGCTTCCCGAGCACGGGGTCCCGGGTTCGATTCCAGGTGGGGTCAGGGATTTTATCCTGCCTCAAGATGACTGGGTGTGTGTGTTGTCAAATGGTTCAAATGGCTCTGAGCAGTATGGGACTTAACTGCTGTGGTCATCAGTCCCCTAGAACTTAGAACTACTTAAACCTAACTAACCTAAGGACATCACACACATCCATGCCCGAGGCAGGATTCGAACCTGCGACCGTAGCGGTCGCGCGGTTCCAGACTGTAGCGCCTAGAACCGCTCGGTGTGTGTTGTCCTCATCATTTCATCATCATTCATGAAAGTGGCGAGATTGGGCTGAGCAAAGGTTGGAATTTGTACGGGCGCTGATAACCGCGCAGTTGAGCGCCCCACAATCCAAACATCATCATTATCATCATCATCATCATTGGGGCCGGGCAGTGTTCTATGGAAGGACGAGGGACAACACGACAGGTTCCAATGAATTCACAGAAATACCGAATTTGGGGTACTTTTAGACAGTGTGCTGTGCACCAATAGCCACTCCGCTCGCCACATGTTATTTTTATTTTTATTTAGGACCAAAGTGAGGAGCAAATCTCCAAGGTCATGGAACGTGTCAGTACATGAAATTACAACATAAAAGTAATAACAGACAAAAATAAAATGCTTATGAAACCGAAAAATGTAACGCCATTAGTTTAAGTAAATTGTTCCTCGACAGAATAGAACTAGTAACCCATGAGGAAACTCTTCAGCTCCGACTTGAAAACGCGTGGATTACTGCTAAGATTTATGAATTCTGTTGGTAACATATTGAAAATGGATGCAGTAGTATACTGCACACCTATCTGCACAAGAGTTACGGAAGTCCGATCCAAACGCAGGTTTGATTTCTGCCGAGTATTAACTGAGTGAAAGCTGCTCGTTCTTGGGAATAAGGTAATGTAAGCGAATGAAAATAAGAAAAGTAGACTAATTTTCGTGTCGAACGATTACTCACTTCAGATACTGTTCGAATAGTAAAAATGGCATCATTAAGTCTTTGAACAAGATGCTGAACATGGGCTATCGACGACAGTTTACTATCTATCTGCACACCTAGAAATCAGAACTTTTCAGTTTCACTAATCATATGCTCACTCTGTGAAATTAAAACGCCAGGTTTTGTTGAATTGTGTGTTAGAAACTGTAAAAACTGAGTCTTACTGTTATTTAGCGTTAGTTTATTTAATACAAGCCATGAACTTGTGTCATGAACTGCACTACTTAAAACCAAGCCAATGTTGCACACAACATCCTTTACTACCAAGCTAGTTTCATCAACAAACAGAAATATTTTAGAGTTACCCGTAATACTAGAGGGTATATTATTTATAGAAATAAGGAAAAGAAGACGCCCCAACACTGATTCCTGCGGCACCCCCTATTTGACCGTACCCCACGTCACAGCCATTCTCAACACTGTGAATAATGACCTTTCGCTGTCTGTTGCTAAAGTAAGAGGTGAACCAGTTGTGAGCTACTACCGTATTCCGTAATGGTCCAACTTCTGGAGCAATATTTTGTGATCATCGCAATCTACGCCTTAGTTAAATCAAAAAATATGCCTACAATACCTCACAGAGAAAAGAGAAAATAGTACTTTCAGTCGCTAAACGACTTCTAAAGCCGAACTGTCCATTTGATAGCAAATCGTGTGATATAAAATGATCAATTATTCTTACATACACAGCGTTTTCAATAACTTTAGCAAACACTGATGACATAGAAATAGGTGTAAAATTGTCTACATTATCCCCTTATTCATTTTTTAAGAGCGGCTTTACAACTGAGTGCTGTAATCGTTCAGAAAACTGACCATTCCTAAAGGAAAAATTACAAATACGGCTAAATACAGGCTAATATGCGCAGCACAGTACTTTAACATTCTGCTAGGCACTCCATCATGTCCATGAGAGTACTTAGTCTTCAGTGATTTAATTATTGACTCAGTCTCCCCCGTGTCTGTGTCACAGAGGAGTATTTCAGACATCAATCTCTGAAAGACATTTGCAAGAGAGCTATATCATCCCCTGTAGAAACAAAATTTTTATTTAATTCACCAGCAATGCTCACAAAATGATTGTTAATTACTGTACTTATATAACAGAAATATTTTTACTGCGAACTGATTTTATATCAGTGACCAGACACTTCCTTCACAACTGACCATATGTTTTTAATTTTATCCTGTGAATTAGGTATTCTAGTTGCATAACACATACTCTTTGCCTTCCTTATAACATTTAAGCACCATACAATACTGTTTGTAATGGGTTATTGTTGCTTGATTGTGACTGCATCTGAAATTTTGATATAATTCCCGCTTTGTTCTACAGGATATCCTTATTGCACAAGTCAGCCGCCCAGGCTGCCTTTTACTGCTAATACCTCGTTTAGAACGTTCTATGGATAGCAACTCTCAAACAGCATGAGAAATGTGTTAAGGGGCTCCGGAAAGGCTCAAAATCATGAAAACTTCAATTTTTACTTTTTTGCGTTTTCTGAATCTGCAGACTATTACCTTTTAATAGATATATAATTTATTCAATTCCGAAGACTACGACTATTTTTAAAATTTTTTTGAAATGTGTTCTACATGGGCGTGACCCACTGTGGCGCTGTTAAACTGCTGTCAAATGGTGTTATTATTAACGTCCGTGTTCATCGGGTACATTTTAGTGATGTGAGATAAAGTATGTGTTGTGGCTAACCTGTGATGGTTCAATATATATCGCTGGTGTGATTGTCGATTGTTTCATGTTTATTTACTCGAAAATATTCGTAATTAATTCTGTTTGTTGAGTCTCTGTTTTGTTGAAGTATAATAATGAGTAAAAGTAAAGTTATTAGAAATCCTCTGAAGGCTTTTAAGAAAAGGAGAAATGTTGGAATGCCAAAGGTATGTGTTATTACTGTAAACAATAAAGACGATAATCAAGTGCGTGAACCTAACCTCTCAAGTACACCTGCCCATAGCAGTCAAAGTGGGAAAGAAAATACTTCACAGAAGAAGCTTGGTTCAATGAGTGAAAACTATGAATGTTTTATGGGCGAATCGGATGTGAATGAAATATTTGATATGTCGGTTCTCAAAGGAATTTTTTCAAACTGTGTAAGATGTATTCATTGTAGTGTATTTGGTCTGGAACTCTCCATAATAAAGCACACAAGGAACGCCTTCGGGCTGCAGACAGGGCTGTAAAGAGTCTAGAAATACAAGCAAGAGTAAACAGGAGGAGGAACAAGAGGAAGCTGGAGGAGGAGTTTGCAGAGGATAAAGATAATCCATCCTATGGACTTGGAATGCACTAAAACGTTAATCCAATCTTTGTCGCTCGATTCCCAAAACTTTTATTTTCTCATACTAATTACATGTTTTCTAAGGATCTTCCAAACATATTTGTTTCAAACTTTCAGTAAATGTTACATAGTGCATAATTTAACACAGCCTTTTTCCAAAACTCTGTATATTTTTGAATACATAAATAAATAATTGCAAAAAAATGTTGTGAATTTTCATTACAATTGAAAAAAAATCATCTTTAATAACTGAACTAAAATTTTGTAAAATCCCTGTGTTAAGTTGTAGCCCATATTCCAATAAATAATCTGTAAAAAGTTCAACTACCTACCTCAAATACTTTGTGAGGAAAGATGTAATTTATGAGCGTTATTTTAACATTGCAAGTATAGGGCGTTCCGGAGCCCCTTAAGGAAAGCATTATATTTGTCATCTATGTTGTCGGCACTATAAACATTCTGCCACTTTGTTCCTTGACGAGGTTTAAAAAACCTTCTATTTCTGTTGGAGTAACTTTCCTACATAGTTTGTAAATATATGTGACATTTGTTTGAGTAGCCTTTCAGTGTTAAAATCTGTGCAGCATGGTC
The DNA here is from genome assembly GCF_021461385.2 of Schistocerca piceifrons. Classification (NCBI taxonomy): domain Eukaryota; kingdom Metazoa; phylum Arthropoda; class Insecta; order Orthoptera; family Acrididae; genus Schistocerca; species Schistocerca piceifrons. The sequence continues at coordinate 35,278,502 of NC_060149.1, read as the reverse complement.
TGAAGGGCCGTTCATTCTTTTACTAACAGGATGCCCATCTAGTAATGAAGAATAAATAAAAAAATTGTCTATGGCTGTGCTACTGTTCTCCTGCATCCTAGTTGGGAAAAAGACAGTCTGCATCAAATCATATGAATTTAGGAGATCTACCAACATCATCTTTGTTGCACAGTCATATACAAAATTAATATTGAAATCACTACGTGTAACTAATTTCTGGTACTTATTATACAGTTATTCAAGAACCCTCTCTAGTTTGAGCAGAAATGGTCTGAAGTTCGAGTTAGGGGACCTATAAACAACAATTAAATGTTTAGTTTCACTAAATTCTACTGCTCCTACACAACACTCAAATCTCTCTTCAGCTCAGTGCCGTGATACGTTTACTGACTCAAATGGAATACCACAAGGAACTTCTTGAGAAACAGCCGGCTAATCTGTATCCTGATAAAGGAAGCATCCTGAATTGTCAAATTACGTAAGTGGTGCTCCGATATATCAAAAATTTCAGAGTCAACATCTATAAGCAGTTCATTAACTTTATCTCTAATACCTCTTATATTTTCATGAAATATGCTAATTCCTTCTCTGCTTGGAGACAAGTCGTCTTCTGAAGGTGGGCCCTTAGTTAGAGGGACTTCCTTTAAGCAGGTATACCTATCAGCTGACTTTAAAAGAAAGGTGCAGCTCTAACACCAACTACTACAGGAATTTTTCCATGAGTGATCCCACCACCACCTACTACACTGTTAACTATAAACTTTGGCAGTTTCCCCTCCCATACTGTTAGCCTCAACTGGCACCACTGAAATGTGACCCATGCCCTCTGCCATCAGTGCCTTCTCCAGCCCCATGTTAACGCGCCTAATAGCCGTATTAAGATGAGGCCGATCATGACGCTGAAACAGTTGCACGAAATGCACATTAGTGCCTCCAGCAGCCAGCAGAAAGTCGTACTCTTAGCTCACTTATTTGTTTCATAGTTTAATTCGTAGAAGTTAAGTCCCATAGTGCTCAGAGCCATTTGAACCATTTGAACCGCTTGTGCGGTATAAGAGAGGAAAAAAATTGTTAGTGATGGATAGGGACTGCGCCTCTTGTGTACGGATTCAGGGGGAATTGGCCACCGTCCGTAAACAGCTGGAAGCTGTGTTGGCCCTGGTCGACAGGATCTAGGCTGTTGCCCTGGTCCGCGGTGGCAGTGGGACACTTGAGGCGAGCGCTTTGGTGCCTCTGGAACCTGTAGCATCGCCTGGGATCTCTGATGCCACTGCGCCCTCGAGATCGGACGTCCCTGCCGGTCGACTCTTGCCTGACGGTGATGGCGAACCGTGGCGGGGTCGCGAATCCCTGAGCGGAAGGCGAAAGTTGGTGCTGGCCGCAAGGCTGTACCCTTACGCCTGCGTGACAGGTTTGAGGTACTGCCCACTACTAAAAGTACTTCTGAGCCAGCAAGGGCGGCCTCGCCCGTTGCGGCAGTGGCCGGTCAACCTGAGAGGTCCGGACAAGCGCAGAGGGTGGGATTGTTTGCCATTGGGAGATTAAATAAAGTAGGCGGTCGTGTGTATGTGTCTCTTGGTAGTAGTTTATCTTGTAGTGAAGTTGAAATAGATAGTTGCTGCGAATTACTATGAGTAGAGGATATACTCAACAGCTGTACCAAAATAATAATTGGCTCCTTCTACCGACCCCCCGACTCAGATGATATAATAGCTGAACGGTTCAAAGAAAACTTGAATCTCATTGCAAATAAGTATCCCACTCATACAGTTGGTGGAGACTTCAATCTACCCTCGACTTGTGGCGAAAATGAATGTAAAAAGCCCGTGCTGGACAGAAAACAACTTCCGAAATTGTACTAAATGCTTTCTCTGATAATTACTTCGAACAATTAGATCACGAGCCCACACGAATTTTAAATGGTTGCGGAAACACACATGACCTCTTAGCCACAAATAATCCTGATCTAATAGAGAGCGTCATGACGGATACCTGGATTAGCGTACACAAAGTCATTGTAGCGAGGCTCAAACCCATATTAACTAGAACCACTAAAAATAAGCGCAAAATATATCTATTTAAAGCTGCAGATAAAAATTCGCTTGATGCCTTCCTAAAAGAGAGTCTCCATTCCTTCCAAGCTAATTATGTAAGTGTAGACCAGATATGGCTCAAATTCAAAGATACAGTATCAACAGCAATAGATAGATTCATACCGCACAAGTTAATAAGAGATAGGAAGATGGGACTGATCCACCTTGGAACAACAAAACACGTCAGAACACTGTTCCATGCCAAATTCAGAAGAACGCAAAATCCCCAAGACTGGCTAAGTTTCACCGAAGCTCGAAATTTAGTGCGGACGTCAATGCGAGATGCTTTTAATAGTTTCCACAATGAAAAATTGTCTCAAAATATGGTAGAAAACCCAAAGAGATTGTAGTCGTATGTAAAGTACACCAGCGGAAAAAGAACAGTCAATACCATCACTGCGCGATAGCGATGGAAATACAGTTATCCGTAATTCCTTCACGAAAGAAGACGAATTAAATATTCCAGAATTAAAGTAGATATCTTAGGTGTTGCGAAACAACTCAAATCCCTTAAGAAAGGCAAGTCTTCTGGTCCAGATGGTATACTCCTTTCAGAGTATGCAGACACAATAGCGCCCTTCTTAGCAATCATACACAACCGCTCACTTGACGAAAGGTCTGTTCCTAAAGACTGGAAAGTAGCACAGGTCACACCAATATTCAAGATAGGAAATAGGAGTAACCCATTGAATAACAAACCCATATAACCGACCTCAATTTGCAGTAGGATTTTGGAGCATATACTGTACTCGAACATTATGAATCACCTTGAAGAAAATGACTTATTGATACATAATCAACACGGATTCAGAAAATATCGCTCTTGTGCAACACAGCTAGCTCTTTATTCCCAAGAAGTAATGAGTGCTGTCGACAAGGGATCTCATATCGATTCCATATTTCTAAATTTCCAGAAGGCTTTTGATACCGTTCCTCACAATCGACTATTAATAAAATTGCGTGCATATGGAGTATCGTCTCGGTTGTGTGACTGGATTCCTGATTTCCTCTCTGAGAGGTTACAGTTCGTAGGGATGGACGGTAAATTATCGAGTAGAACATAACTGATATCTGGCGTTCCGCAAGGTAATGTCATGGGTCCTCTGCTGTTCCTGATTTACATAAATGATCTAGGTGATAATCTGAGCAGCACCCTTAGACTGTTTGCACGCCGTGATTTACCGTCTAGTAAAATCATCAGACGATCAATTCCAATTACAAAATTATCTAGAGAGAATTTCTGTATGCTGCGAAAAGTGGCAATTAGCACTAAACAAAGAAAAGTGCGAGGTCATCCACATGGGTACTAAAAAAACCCGATAAATTTTGGGTATACGATAAATCGCACAAATCTAAGGGCTGTCAATTCGACTAAATACCTAGGAATTATGGACTGTGCGGCTGGTCCCGGCGAAGGTTCGAGTCCTCCCTCGGGCATGTGTGTGTGTTGGTCCTTAGTATTATTTAGGTTAAGTAGTGTGTAAGCTTAGCGACTGACGACCTTATCACTTAAGTCCCATAAGATTTCACATGCATTTGAACATTTTGGTACCTAGGAATTACAATTACGAACAACTTACATTGGAAAGACCACATAGATAATATTAGATAATATTGTGGGGAAGGCGAAACGAAGACAGCACTTTGTTGGCAGAACACTTAGAGGATGCGGCAAAACCCACTTCAGAGACAGCCTACATTACACTTGTCCGTCCTCTGCTAGAATATTGCTGCGCCGTGTGGGATCCTTACCAGGTGGGGTTGACGGAGGATATCGAAATAGTGCAAAGAAGGGCAGCTCGTTTCTTGTTATCGCGCAGTAGGGGTGGGAGTGTCACTGATATGATACGCGAGTTGGTGTGGCAGTCGCTGAAACAAAGGCGGTTTTCTTTGCAGCGATATCTACTTGCGAAATTTCAATCACCAACATTCTCTTCCGAATGCGAAAATATTTTGTTGACACCCATCTACGTAGGGAGAAATGATCATAATAATAAAATAAGAGAAATTAGAGCTCGAACGGAAAGATTTAGGTGTTTCTTTTTCCCATGCGCCATTCGAGAGTTGAATGGTAGAGAAGTGGTATGAAAATGGTTCGATGTACCCTCTGCCAGGCACTTAAGTGTGAATTGCAGAGTAACTATGTAGATGTAGATGTAGATCTAATAGCTATCTTTATCATGTTGCCACCTACATCATATTCCCCGACCCTATTAAGATTGTTCCCTGCTCCGCCCACTTTCACTACCTGATCCTTCTTCGTAAAATTCCTACATAACTCCCCTATAACCTGAGCCAACGCTGCACTAGGCTAGATGATGCTGGTGACCTGCTACTCACTTCCCAAGACTTCCTACAACTGCTGGCTCACATCTCTGCTGTGCGAACTACATAGAAGCAGAACTTTCTTCTTTCTACTAGACTTTGCAACTGACCTAGACCTCCTAACTTCTGAGGACTGCTACATGTTCCCTACACCTACAGCTACAAGAGGCTCCTCTCCAGTAAACTCTGACAGCTGGTCAAACCTACTGCATATACGCAAAGTGTAACTGTCTGAATACCTCCTCCTCCAAGCTGCCTTCTTGCCAAATGGCAGTTGTGGATTCATAAGCACCTATAGTCTCAGTCCGTTGTGCTTTCAAGAGCATACACCCAGAGTGTCTCTCAGGTCTACTGTGACGCTCCACGTTATCGAGACTTCCCTGTACAGCACGCGGATCCTGCCTTGGATTAGAGAATCTCTGTGGAAACTACTGTTTTCATGCAAGATGGGGCATCACCTCACGTAGCTCGCCCAGTGAAATATCTGCCTACAGCAACGTTCCACGGAAATGTTATCTCCAGAGGTTTCAGGATGAATGGCCCGCAAGATCACCCGATCTCAATCCATGTGACCTTCGGCTCTGCGGATATCCAAAAGGATGCATTTACCTGGGACACTTTCGGTCTCTACCTGATCTGAAGGCCAGTAAACAAGAATACGTTGCTCAGGTTCGAACGGAACTGCTGCGAGCATCTGTCCATCCCGTCGTTTACGGGTGTAGCATCTCGCCGATATCTTCGCTGTTCCTAATGAACAAATTGTGTAAGTGGCGGTTAGCAATTAAATCAAGATTATATGTTCATCACTTTTTTGACTTCTTGCTCCGGCGTCCCGTTCTCTCCAGTACATATGGAAACATTTTAGTACGTTCTTGTTGCATTCATAACGCCAGATTTGCACCTGGAAGTCAAAATTAGAGCTACATTTTTCCAACGTAAATCGCTCCCACATTAACGCTTTTGAATATCTAAGAAGTTAAGCTGCTATACGATAATTAAAGCCCCACACTGGACTTCTGTCAGTGCGTACACTTTAATTGTAACCATCCGCTCTAAGACCACCTATATAGTATCTAATTACAAATTAGTATTCAACACCCAATTTTCAGTATAGCATAAACGTATATGTAATGCAATTCTACTACATGCGTAAACCAACGTAAAATTTAACGGCAAATTACCAGCAGTACACAGGGTGGTCCATTGATAGTGACCGGGCCAAATATATCAGGAAATAAGCATCAAACGATAAAACTACAAAGAACGAAACTCTTCTAGCTTGAAGGGGGAAACCAGATGGCGCTATGGTTGACCCGGTATATGGCGCTGCCATAGGTCAAACGGATATCAACTGTGTTTTCTTAAATAGGAACCCCCATTTTTTAGTTTCATATTCGTGTAGTACGTAAAGAAATATGAATGTTTTAGCTGGAAGTTTTTCGCTTTGTGATAGACGGCGCTGTAATAGTCACAAACGTGTAAGTACGTGGTATCACGTAACATTCCGCCAGTGCGGACGATATTTGCTTCTTGATACATTACCCGTGTTAAAATGGACCGCTTACCAATAGCGGGAAAGGTCGATTCGTGTTGATGTATGGCTATTGTGATCAAAATGCCCAACGGGCGTGTGCTATGTATGTTGCTCGGTATCCTGGACGACATCATACATGTGTCCGGAACGTTCGCCGGATAGTTACGTTATTTAAGGAAACAGGAAGTGTTCAGCCACATGTGAAACGTCAACCACGACCTGCAACAAATGATGATGCTCTAGTAGGTGTTTTAGCTGCTGTCGCGGCTAATCCGACACATCAGTAGCAGACAAATTACGCGAGAATCGGGAATCTCAAAAACGTCGGTGCTGAGAATGCTACATCAACATCGACTGCACCCGTACCATATTTCTGTGCACCATGAATTGCATGGCGACGACTTTGAACGTCGTGTACAGTTCTGCCACTGGGTACAAGAGAAATTACGGGACTATGACAGATTTTTTGCACTCGTTCTATTTAGCGACGAAGTGTCATTCACCAACAGCGGTAACGTAAACCGGGATAATATGCACTATTGGGCAGCGGAAAATCCACGATGGCTGCGACAAGTGGAACATGAGCGACCTTGGCGTGTTAATATATGGGGCGGCATTATGGGAGGAAGGATAATTGGCCCCCATTTTATCAATGGCAATCTAAATGATGCACTGTATGCTGATTTCCTGACGGACATCATTTTGAGCATTTATTGCATGAATGTGGTATTTACAGGTAATCAAATGGTTCAAATGGCTCTGAGCCCTATGGGACTTCACATCTGAGGTCATCAGCCTCCTAGACTTAGAACTACTTAAACCTAATTAACCTAAGGACATCACACACATCCACGCCCGAGGCAGGATTCGAACCTGCGACCGTAGCGGTCGCGCGGTTCCAGACTATAGCGCCTAGAACCGCTCGGCCACTCCGGCCGGCTATAGGTAATCACGCTGTAACATCAAGTGTTCTCAGAAATGATAAGTTAACAAAAGTAGATGTATCACACTGGAACAACCGAAATAAAATGTTCAAACGTACCTACGTTCTGTATTTTAATTTAAAAAACCTACCTGTTACCAACTGTTCGTCTAAAATTGTGAGCCATATGTTTGAGACTATGACAGCGCTATCATCCACAAAGCGAAAAAAGTGGTCCTAGTAAAACATTCATATTTATATTAATAAATAATGGGGTCCCCTATTTTTAAAAAAAACGCAGTTGATATCCATTTGACCTATGGCAGCGACATGTAGCGGGCCAACCATAACGCCATCTGGTTTCCCCCTTCAGGCTAGACAAGTTTCGTTCTTTGTGGTTTTTTTCGTTTGACGCTTATTTCGTGAGATATTTGGCCCGGTCACGATCAAGGGACCGCCCTGTATATACAAATAGTCTTTTCAAGAAATTAAAATGTTCTCTACAGTTTATCATGTCATGATAGTTTTCAGACAAGGGCATATACAGAAAGCTGTTGAAGTACATGGGCAGATGATATCCTAGATATGAAGGCTAGTGTTAATAATAACAAAATATAACTTAAGAAACGTCAGAACAGTGGAAACAACAATAACAATAATCGTCGTCTTCCATGCGGTGGTTTAGCATTACCTGTACCGCTGTCACAAATCTTATGTTCATTGTCTCCTTGGGCGCTCTGTGTCTCTCCTTGCTTTCGGCTCGTAGTTCAGGGTTTCCCGCTTCTATCTTCATGCTGTTTCCACCTATCTCTTTATTCTGCTATTTCGTCGTTAACAGCATGTAAATATACGCTGTGAAGGGAGCTTTCATTTGTAAATAAATCCCTTCTCATCCAACCCTTCACTCTGTACAAGAATGACAACACTGCTGCTTGAACCAACTAATTAGTTCTAATTGTCGCCAGATATACTTCTGTGGAGCTCCATGATACGTATTTAGCTTTTTGTGCGTTTTCTCGGCAGTTTATTTCTTAAATTCCATGCAAGTTTTTCTATTAGGGCGATGTAATCTCACGTTTTTGTTATTTTCAAGAGTAGAGTCACGCAGTCTGTGATACAGTTGCTATTTCCTTTGAACTACCAGCTGCACAGTGCATTAAGGAGTCTGCTTCCATTGATGACACGTCAGGAGGGTAGCAAGCTGTATCTTTAGGTATGTCTGTGTGATTTATTGTTTACTTCTTAAGTTAGTCTTGCTTTGATGAATTGGATGTGTCCATACCGTGTGAGGACGCGGGAGGAGCTGGTCGCAGTTCAGGAACAGCTGAAGGAGCTTTTGGTTACTGTCAGCTGTCTTCCATCTGCTGCCTCGGGATGTAGCGGTGGCGTCGCATGGATCCCCTGAGGTGTCGCTTTTTTCGCTCACAGGCTCTGATACCGAGGCACCTTCCAGTCTACCCAAAGCAGCGGATCTGCCTCACCTCACGGTATGTGGCAGAAAGTAACTCATTCTCGTCGCTCTAGTTGGGAAACGACTGTGGAGGCTTGTCGTCTGGCCTAGCCCATTAACCCCGAGTGAGCAGGTGGCCGCTCATTTAGCAGGACCTTGCAGACACACGTGGGCAGGAGTTTACTAGCTATAGGGAGCTCCAGTGTTAGGTGCATTACGGAGCCTCTCAAGGAAATAGCGTCCAGGACCAGGAGGATACGTGGCTCTGAGCACTATGGGACTTAACAGCTGTGGTCATCAGTCCCCTAGAACTTAGAACTACTTAAACCTAACTAACCTAAGGACATCACACACATCCATGCCCGAGGCAGGATTCGAACCTGCGACCGTAGCAGTCGCGCGGTGCCGGACTGCGCGCCTAGAACCGCGAGACCACCGCGGCCGGCGACCAGGAGGAAAGCCAGTGTGCACTTGGTATGTCTGCCAGGAGGAAGTGGTGAAGGCAGATGGCCTGGCACACGGGGTGCCAGCAAAGCTCGCAGTTTGTAGCATTGTTCCCATAGATGTGGAGCAGAGTATGGTGTCTAAACTAAATGCTTCGTCGACTCTGTGACGGTCTTGGCTGCAGATTTCTATACCTGCGGTATCGGGTGTGGAAATGTAGCTTTCCCTGTGATAGGTAAGGGGTACAATTGGCAATGGAAGCAGATACTCGGGTTGTAGAGTTCTTGAGGTATGTAAAAGGTCTTCTTTCGTTTTTAGGCTAGGTGATAGAGGTACTGTGATGAACACTTGCGACTCAAAAAAAAAAAAAAGTGTCAAATTGCTCTGAGCACCATGGGACTTAACTTCCAAGGCCATCAGTCCAATAGAATTTAGAACTACATAAACCTAACTAACCTAAGGACATCACACACGTCCATGACCGAGGCAGGATTCAAACCTGCGACCGTAGCGGTCGCGCGGTACCAGACTGTAGCGTCTAGAACAGCTCGGCCACTCCGGTCGGCACTTGCGACTCAGGATGCAGATAGCGAAATTAGACCACGTACAGAACAAAGACACTTCGACTGTCAAAGTTTTATCAGTGAATTGTTGGAGTAATCGTAACAAATTTCTCGAATTTACTACCCTCACGGATATTTGAGCACTCAAATTCTTCTAAGGACCGAGAGGTGGCTGAAATCCGAAGTAGACATATCTGACACATTTATCGAGGCATGGAACGTTTATCGGAAAGACGGATTAGAAGCCATAGGAGGAATTCCCCTTGCAATCGAAAAAAATATTGTCTATATTCAGATAGAATATGGGAGTGACGGTCTAGGCGAAATCAAGTAAATTATTGGATTTTTTCCGGTGACTCAATTCTGCCATGACAGAGTTAGAGTCCTTCAAAGAAAGGATACCTTCAGTAGCATAGAAATATCCAGATCTTGCAGTATTCTTTGGAGGCGACTTCAGCCTTGGACATCTATAGATTTATTTGCAAGAGATTTTGCCAGGCAGTCTTGCAAAGAACTTTTGAACACTTTTCTGAAAAGTATGATGAACAGCTAGCTCCACAGGCCCACAAGTAATGGAAATGTTTCAGACCTTTCATGTACCAACAAGTCTGAACCTATCGACAGTGTGAGTATAAAGACAGGGATTGTGTTCATTATGTCATCATAAGGACGATTGCTATGAAGATTAATAAATGAATCCATAATGTGAGGAGAGTGCCGGCCGTTGTGGCCGAGCGGTTCTAGGCGCTACAGTCTGGAACCGCGCGACCGCTACGGTCACAGGTTCGAATGCTGCCTCGGGCATGGATGTGTATAATGTCCTTAGGTTAGTTAGGTTTAAGTAGTTCAACTTTCTAGGGGACTGATGACCTCAGCAGTTAAGTCCCATAGTCATGAGTGCCATATGAGCCATTTTGGGAGGAGAGTATTAGTGATAGGAGGTGCAGATATACAGTTGTTGGCATCCAAAATACACAATCGTAGTGGTATTGGTGTATTTGTGAAAAAAACGAAGCCAAACAGTTATTGCTTTTCAGAATGGGATCAAGTCCTGTAAGCGTGGTAAGGTCCATACATGATTTGGGGGAAAGGGGAGACCATGGGTGGATATATACACAGTCCTTTATTCAATCAACTTGAATCCTACATTAACATGAACAAATCTTTAATTATTCCATTCGCCTAGTGCAGTCATTGCATCTCCTTCTTCACGTAGTATTGTGCGCTGAGCGTCAGGAGTCGCCACGGCCAGTGGGGTAGAGAAGTGGAGCTGCTTACTCAGTGGAGTGTCGACCCCGTCAGTGACTCGGCGACGATGCCATGGATGTCGCACGAGTCTTTGACTGTTGATACGGCTGCGTTGGAGAGCAAGGCCAGTCAGAATCGTCACCTGTCTTTACTGCAGGCCGCCGAGTTTCCGGCGACCCGGAGATGGCGTTGGTCGAGTCGATCCTAGGAAGTTTTGGTCTCACAATAAATCGATAAGTGGATCGAAACAGCATATCCAGACACTCTGGGATGATAATGTCATCGATACAGAGGATGACACGCGTAAAGCTGAAGTACTAAACACCTTTTTCCAAAGCTGTTTCACAGAGGAAGACCGCACTGCAGTTCCTTCTCTAAATCCTCGCACGCGAAGAACTTGCCCCCTTCTAACAACCGTGTACCGCAAGTCTCTAAAGGAGCGGAAGGTTCCAAATGATTCGAAAAGAGCACAGATAGTTCCACTTTTCAAGAAGGGTCGACGAGTAGATGCGCAAAACTATAGGCCTATAGCCGGCTGGAGTGGCTGAGTGGTTCTAGGCGCTATAGTCTGGAACCGCGCGACCGCTACGGTCGCAGGTTCGAATCCTGCCTCCGGCATGGATGTGTGTGATGTCCTTAGGTTAGTTAGGTTTAAGTAGTTCTAAGTTCTAGGGGACTGTTGACCTCAGTAGTTGAGTCCCATAGTGCTCAGAGCCATTTTATAGGCCTATATCTCTGACATCGATCTGCTGTAGAATTTTAGAACATGTTTTTTGCTCGCGTATCATGTCATTTCTGTAGGGATCAACATGGATTCCGGAAAAAGCGACCGTGTGAGACCCAACTCGCTTTATATGTTCATGAGACCCAGAAAATATTAGATACAGGCTCCCAGGTAGATGCCATTTTCCTTGACTTCCGGAAGGCGTTCGAAACAGTTCCACACTGTCACCCGATAAACAAAGTAAGAGCCTACGGAATATCAGACCAGCTGTGTGGCTGGATTGAAGAGTTTTTAGCAAACAGGACACAGCATGTTGTTCTCAATGGAGAGACGTCTACAGACGTTAAAGTAACCTCTGGCGTGCCACAGGAGAGTGTTATGGGACCATTGCTTTTCACAATATATATAAATGACCTAGTAGATAGTGTCGGAAGTTTCATGCGGCTTTTCGCGGATGGTTCTGTAGTATACAGAGAAGTTACAGCATCAGAAAATTGCAGCGAAATGCAGGAAGATCTGCAGCGGATAGGCACTTGGTGCAGGGAGTGGCAACTGACCCTTAACATAGACAAAAGTAATGTATTGGGAATACACAGAAAGAAGGATCCTTTATTGTATGATTATATGATAGCAGAACAAACCACTGGCAGCAGTTACTTCTGTAAAATATCTGGGAGTAAACGTACGGAACGATTTGAAGTGGAATGATCATATAAAATTAATTGTTGGTAAGGCGGGTACCAGGTTGAGATTCATTGGGAGAGTCCTTTGAAAATGTAGTCCATCAACAAAGGATGTGGCTTACAAAACACTCGTTCGACCATTACTTGAATATTGCTCATCAGTGTGGGATCCGTACCAGGTCGGGTTGACAGAGGAGATAGAGAAGATCCAAAGAAGAGCGGCGCGTTTCGTCACAGGGTTATTTGGTAATCGTGATAGCGTTACGGAGATGATAAGCAACCTCAAGTGGCAGACTCAGCAAGACAGGCGCTCTGCATCGCGGTGTAGCTTGCTGTCCAGGTTTCGAGAGGGTGCGTTTCTGGATGAGGTATCGAATATATAGCTTCCCCGTACTTATACCTCCCGAGGAGATCACGAATACAAAATAAGAGAGATTCGAGCGCTCACGGAGGCTTTCCGGCAGTCGTTCTTCCCGCGAACCATACGCGACTGGAACAGGAAAGGGAGGTAAGGTGCCCTCCGCCACACACCGTTGGGTGGATTGCGGAGTATAAATGTAGATTTAGATGTAGATGTAGATCTGTGGATCAACGACTGGATATTAGGGGTGAGCGGCTGGCGCGGTTTTGGCTGCTCAGTGTGGGCAGACAGGTGGCGGTCGTTGCTTCACGACCAGGTTGCGTTAGAGTTATGGAGACGGCCCAGACTGACTCAGATCACGTGCTGCCCAGCTACTCAAACGATGACGAGCTGGTTGGGCCATGGTTAAATACTGCTTCCCTCTGTTTATTCCACAGTAAGAGTGGTGTTTCTGGTTCGTGAGGAAGCGTCTGAAGCGTGTCGATGTCTGGAAGGTGTGGGGTAACCAGCAGTAGGTCGGCAGATTGTGTCGATTACGCGACGTCGGGCGCTCCTGGTCTCACGACACATGTGCTGATTACGCAGATCAATGAGGAGTGTATAATGTCTGGCTCTGACTCCATTACGATTCTAGGCTCTGACTTCTGCTTCAAATTCTCCTGTTGTTTTGTTCCGCTACACAATGAATGGGCACAATTCAGTTCCAGTGTGACGGACGTAGAGGAATTGCGGGCAGAGTTGAAACGGATTGTAAATCGCGCAGTAGGAAGTATGTGCCGAGGAAGTTAATTAATGATGGAAAATACCCACTGTGATTTAACAACGATAATCTGAAGGTTCTGAGAAACCAAAGACCGTCGGACTCTCGGTTCAAAGGAAAACGGAATTAATGACAGCAGGAAAATTTAGTAGAGGCTTTGATGCACGAAGCACGCAGCTACTACCACCATGACACCTCAGAAAGATATCTTGCCGAGAACTAGAGAAAATGATCCTACATAAAATCTTTACTAGGGCCAAAGGCTCCTGTTCAGTCACTCGTTGACCAACCTGGTGTGGCAATAGAAGACAGGAAAAGGAAAGGTGAAGTTTTAAATCCCGCATTTAAGAAATCGATCAGGCATGGGAATCATACAAACATACCGTCGTTTGAGCCTCGCACAGATTCCAGTGTTGAGGAGATAGTAATATGCACCCCAGGTGTAGAGAAGCAACTCAAAGAGTTGAAAAAAATTAAATCACCGGCCCAGATGAAATCCCAGATCGATTTTACAAACAATATTGTACGGCATAGGCACCTTACGTATTGGGAATTTATCGCGAATCTCTCGCCTAGCGTAAAGTCCAAGCGAGAGAGGAAAAGTGAACGAGACCCCTGTATATAAGAAAGCTAAAGGAAAGGATCCGCAGGATTACAGGCCAATATCTTTCACACCGGTTGGTGCAGAATTTTTCGGATGTAATAAGTTCCCTTAAGACAGAAAACTTTCTGCCCACAAATTAGCTCACTTTTAGAAAACATAGCTCCTCCGAATTTCAGCTTGCACTTTTCTTACCTGATGTCCAGCGAATTATGGATGACGGGAACCAGGCGGATTCTTATCCCTAGCTTTCCGTAAAGAGCTTGACATCGAACCTCACTGTAGTCTGTTAATTAAGGTATGAGCAAACAGAATAGGTTCCTTTATAAGTGAGTGGTTCTAAGACACCTTACGTAATCGAATCCAGTACGTTTCCTCCACGACGTGTGTTCATCAGAGACAAGGGTATCGTCGGGAGTGCCCCTACGAAGGTGATAGGACCGCTGTTATTATCGATATAAGTAAACGATATGACGAACTGTGTGAGCTGCAATTTGCGGCTCTTTGCTGATGGCGTTGTGGTGTACGGGGAGGTGTCGTCGTTAAGTGACTGAAGGTGGAATCAAAGCGGAAAATTTTTTGTCTTCTTCAGCTTCTCCCTCTGCTTGCATGATAATTTTTCATCTATTTAAATTTTTGTTTCGGTTATGTTAGTTACTGAAATGAACGAAATACTCACGTATACAGTTGGTGCGATGAATGACAGCTAACTCTAAACGTAGAAAAATGTAAGTTAATGTAGATGAATAGGTATAGTATTCCCTTAATGTTCGAATACAGCATTAGTAGTACGCTGATTGACAGTCAGGTCGACTAAATATCTGGGTGCAACGTTGCAAAGCGATATGAAAGGGAACGAGCATTTAAGGATTGTAGTAGGGAAGATGAATACTCGTCTTCGGATGGTTCTGAGAATTTTAAGAAAGTATGGTTCATCTGTAATGGAGACCGCGTGTAGAGCGCTAGTACAATCCACTGTTGAGTACTGCTCAAGTGTTTGTGATCCCCATCAGGATGGATTAAAGGATTATATCGACACAATTCAGAGGCGGGTTGCTAGATATGCTACCCGTAGGCTCGATCGACACGCAGATATTATGGAGAAGGTTCGGAAACTGAAATAGGAATCGCTGGATGGTAGGCGACGTTCTTCTCGAGGAACTCTATTGAGAAAATTCAGAGAATCGTCATCTGAAGCTGACTACAGAACGATTCTACTGCCGCCAACGTAAATTTCGCGTAATGACCACTAAGATAAGACAAAACGGGGCTCATACGGAGGCATATACGAAGTTATTTGTCCCTCGCTCTATTTGGGAGTGGAACGCGAAGGAAAAGGAACCCTTCACCAGCCACATACTTCCATGCCTAGTACCATTATTTTTATCCAAATCTTGCTTATTTTTGTAACCTTTCGGGTTTTTGTAGTTACGTTTCCTGTTAATTTTTATACATATTACTTGAAATTTATGTTGCTGTTCATCTATATTTTTATCGAAGCCTTAACTCGTGTGGCAACGGCCTTGCCACAGGGGATACACCGGTTCCCGTGAGATCGCCGAAGTTAAGCGCTGTCGGGCGTGGGCGGTACTTGGATGGGTGACCATTCAGCCGCCATGCGCTGTTGCCATTTTTCGGGGTGCACTCAGCCTCGTGATGCCAACTGGGGAGCTACTCGACCGAATAGTAGCGGCTTCGGTCAAGAATATCATCATAACGACTGGGAGAGCGGTGTGCTGACCCCACGCCCCTCCTACCCGCATTCTCCTCGGAGGATGACACGGCGGTCGGATGGTCCCGGTAGGCCACTCGTGGCCTGAAGACGGAGTGCTTAACTCGTGTCGTAGCACAGAGATTCGAACATGAAACGTTTTCGTTATTTCGGTGTTACTAACTACATGCGGCCATATTGGATATGATTTGCCTGATGTAGTGAGATGTTATGTTTCTACTCTCTAACGTTTTGGATTATACGAAGTACTGTACACCTATATCAGATATACAAGCATTATCTACCCTACATTGAGTTTCCAGTGCATAAACAAACACGCCCTGGAGTAACGCATAAACTGTGTACATGAGTATTTCGTTCATTCCAGTAAATAACATACTCAAAACAAAAAGAAAACAAAAAATTAATGTGCGAAAAATTATTCTGCACATTCTGAGAGAAAATTTTTCTGCTTCGACCGGGATACCTTTCGTTTTTGCCGAACATACTGAAAATATACGTTTCTATGTGTTGCCCACTTTCTTACACAATAGTGAAGAATTTGTTCACAGTTCACAAGATTGTTTTCAGTTTTGTAGTGACTTTTTAAAGAAGATTAGATAGCCTTCACACATCTCATGGGACGGCAGAAATAATGTGACCTTAATGTAAGAATCTCCGGTTTATTAAACATAAGCTCATCTTAACTTCAAGAATGAAAATCAAGTATAAGCCAAGAGGCTCGTTTATTCTTTGTGCGTGATTTGAATTGCTCAAAAAATATTATCTTGTGTGGCAACAACGAATTAAAGTATGGGAGCTAAAGACGTTTCATTTTAGCAACGAAGCTCACTGGGGACAACTTGATAGAGGGAATGGTGCATTCCTCTTCTGTAGGTGGGCGTGGCCTCCCACCAGACAGTATGACCTAAACTTGCTGCCAGAAATGTGTACTAGTATATACCCCAATCACCATCTGTAATAATGGTCAAAGTTAGTTCGTTTTGTAGTATACCGCTATCATCAATCCAGAGGATCTGTCTCAAAACTGGTGTGCCAGCTTTAGTTGTGCCACAGTGTAAGAGAGTTGAATGTTCCAAACATAATAATTTAGAGAAAAAATACGAATTAATTTTGAATATTCATCCACATCCATACCTCCACTGTGAAAGTCACTTCACGGTGTGTGGGCCGGCCACTGTGGCCGAGCGGTTCTAGGCGCTTCAGTCGGGTATGTATAAGTAGTACTAAGTCTAGGGGACTGATGACCTCACATGTTAAGTCCCATAGTGCTAAGAGCCATTTGAACCATTTGAACAGTGAGTGGCAGAGGATACTTGGTGTACTATTGTCACTTCCACCATGTCCAGTCTACTCGCGAAAGGTACGCGGGAAAAATTATTATTGGTAAGCTCCCATGTGAACTCGAATCAGTCTATTGCACTTTACTGGTCTTTTCACGAGGTATGTGTACACTGGTGTCCAAAATTAAATCAACAAACCGTTGTCCAGTCCTGTGTCTAATTCACGATACAATCATACAAAATGTCAAGAGATGTCTGTACGATCGTGTTCTACACGGAAGACGGCATTCCGGTCAATGGACCACCACGCCAACGATGATTTTAGGGTATTTATAAAATGGGGTGGTGTTTTCCGGATAATCTCACATCCATAATCGCTGTGTACACAGTCAAAAACGGTGCAGTAAGGCACATAGAAGACACCTACCAGACCCTCTGCGGTGGAGGGCAGTAGGAAGAGGGGAAGCAGGACACGGCTGGTACCGGCGGAGGTTCGAGTCCTCCCTCGGCCATGAGTGTGTGTGCTTGTCCTTAGGATAATTTAGGTTAAGTAGTGTGATGACCTTAGCAGTTAAGTCCCGTAAGATTTCACACACATTTGAACATTTGAAGCAGGACAGTCCCAAACTGATGTGGTTCGATGGCTTCATGTGAATCGTTCTGTTGTTTCTCGGATGTGGTGACGGTTTATAGAAAATGGTTCAAATGGCTCTGAGCACTATGAGACGTAACTGCTAAGGTCATCAGTCCCCTAGAACTTAGAACTACTTGAACTTAACTAACCTAAGGACATCACACACATCCATGCCCGAGGCAGGATTCGATCCTGCGACCGTAGCGGTCGCGCGGTTCCAGACTAGCGCCTAGAACCGCTCGGCCACCCAGGCCGGACAGTTTCCTGTCAAAGATGAGTCCCGATGTGGCCTGGAGAGTGCTTCTCAACGGATTCGCATCTGAAGGCAACGTTGAACACAATTTCGAGACCCAAACTTTGTGGAAGGAGACCGATTTCGAGGAGAATTTCTAATGGTGTGGGCAGGGATTATGTCGATCACTTGATCACCTCTTCATGAAATTATATGGGTAAATAGGCAAGGTTTAACTTAAACCTAACTAACCTAAGGACATCACACACATCCATGCCCGAGGCAGGATTGGAACCTGCGACCGTAGCGGTCGCGCGCTTCCAGACTGAAGCGCCTAGAACCGCTCGGCCACACCGGCCGGCTCTTATTCAGTTGTACGTCGTATCCCACTATAATGAATCTAGTCCTAAATGTTGAATACCAGCTACATTTTAGTCAGGCTCGAGCTAATTTTCTTACGTAATTTTTTTCTTAACCTACGAAAGCTTATAATGTTTTATAGCTGCCAAATATGGCTTTTCCGTAAATGTGTATCACATACATGTAACAATTTAAAAAACAAATGATCTGTAAAGAAGTCCACGTTAGTTACATTAACTTTTATTCTTCAGTGTCATCTGTACACAAAATATTTCTCTCCATTTATAATTTTATTAATTTTGCTATCGGTAGCGAACTCGATAAAGTAACAAGAAGCTACTGATTTTCATATATTGAAAATGTTCAGTCTATTATTAACCGTTACGTTCATCAATATTCAATTAATTACTTTCAGGAAACAATATATAAATTAAAAATGATAAACAACTTCAATTACAAAGTTACCTTAATGCTCAATAGGCTTAACACCTCTTCCAGAAGGTGCTGAAAGCTGGTTTCGTAACATATATAATATTTTTGGCGCCAAGCGTGTCAGGATTGTGTTAGACTTTATTGGAGTTGGACTAACAGTTCTAGAGTTTGGTCTGGACAGTTTTTAGATTTAAGTCTTCGGACAAGATACATTTTTCATGTCTTGCATTTGAAAACCTGTATGAAATAATTGTGAAAATATGTGTGATTAAGTAAAAGATTAAATTAAACAGTTATGTAAAACTGAAACATGTTTATGGTAACGTCTAGGACCTTCTTTGTATAATATTACCCAGCAGGAGAAGATACCTAGACACCGAAGCCATCTTGAAAAGATAAGTACAAAATTCCTATGGCAATATAATGAATTACACGCTTAACCTAAGAAATCATCGTTACAACATTAGAGACATTAAGTAACAAAGCTATTATGAAGAAGTAACATAACTATTTCGGAACATTTATGGGTGGATTCATGACAGTTGCGGGAGTCAGCCGGGAAAAGCAATGTTTATTAACCTGACAAAATTGTACGAGAACTTGGAGCAGAAGTGAGAGCCCAGGACAACAACTTGGCCGCAGCAGATAGCAGATGCTAGTCACTAAACTGCGCGATCGGCTATCTTGTCACCAAACCACGAGCGGCAAAAACAGGCCACAAGCCACGGACATCGGCCGCAGCCGGCCTTCGCTCCTACTTGATCATCACCGCTCAACAGCAGCAAGACCTCTTTGACAGCCTCCCGGGTGTAAGTGCCCTGGGGCCGGCCTTCCAGAAGCCACTCCGCCACGATTGACTTTTGCGTCATTGACCATTGTGCCAAAGCCCGGCCATTTCCCTGGTCCAGATGGTTCGCAATGGCCCACAAACTCAGCCCTTCCGCGAATTCAGCACGGGGAACCAGCATTTAAACGCTTGACCAGCCGAGTACGTTATGTTCGGCAGGCCTACCATGTGTAAACCGGGAATCCTCGCTGTGAACTCTGCCACCACCGGACCGCGAGGGAGGGACAATAGAATGTCTGTCCAGCCCGAGCGGGCAACACTTCGCCATCGGCTCGCCCCTGCTCCTCACCGTCAGTTCAGACTTCGACTCCCTAAAAGGCATCACCGTGCCACCTTCACATTGTTGTCAGACGGACTGTTGAAGGTGGACATGAAGTTGGTCAGTCAGGAAGACAGCAGTCAGCGCCATGGTTCTATAGCAAAAATTATCCGTTTTAGGAGGAGAAAGTACTATAGGAGTAACATGCCTAATAGTGATCAAAGATAGGCATAATATAGGATTCAAGATCATGGCTAAGCCAGGAATATTAGGAGACATAACCTGAAGAATGTGACGCCCACGCAAAACGATTAGCAGTTATTACTTAGTTCGTTAAGATTGGTAAGTCCTGGTACAGTGGCGATGGATCAGGACTAGATTCAAGTGTCGCAACGGTATTGTTTAGCTAGGAGTCACTGTCTTAACATAATGTTGCATTCTATCAAATCAGCCGAAGCGCTGAGATACCACACGAATGCGATATACGTCATTGTCCGTGACGTCGTCAGTTAAACTACTCCTGAACGCTCGAAAAGTAATGTTCATTACATTGGTAATTGGTAAAACCAGCAGTACCAGCCGACAAGGCGAAAGAAGTGTCATAGCGGGACAATCCTTCAGATGTTGGAAGAGATGAGCAGGAACTAAAGGGATTTTTTATCGTACGCCACAGGTGGTACTGATATAGGGCGTGTGGTTGCGAAAATGTCAAGTTTGTACACAGCATAGGTGCACATGTTATACAGCCTGTAGCTGGGTCAGTGATATCGGAGTGCTATTGAAGCTTGGATTACTTGTTTTAGGAAGGAAGAAAGAAGATTGGATTCTTGTTTTCACTCAGAATGGGAGGTATCTGTCTGTTGAGGTACTGAGGTTTATTGTGAACTATGAGAAGCTAGAATTATAAGTATCATGGAGTATTACGTTCTTATATTGCCATTTTCTGAGGAAGTAAGTTCGGATACCTTCCCAGCTCAGGATATCTTGAAGCCGCGACCAAAGCAACGTTGCTATGGATCACCTACTGTTGTAAATGAACTTTATATAATTGCTAAGAAATGAGAATGTGGAGCAAAAGGACAGTGTGCAAATCAGAGTTCACACAGGCGAGTAGCAGTAGGGCAGTGCACAAATTATTGTGTTTGCATAGGTCACTTCTTCAAAAATGGTTCAAATGGCTCTGAGCACTATGGGACTTAACATCTATGGTCATCAGTCCCCTAGAACTTAGAACTACTTAAAACTAACTAACCTAAGGACATCACGCAACACCCAGTCATCACGAGGCAGAGAAGGGTCACTTCTCTTTCACATAGGATGGATTTTATTATTTTCTAGGTCACAGTGAAAAATTAACGGTATAACTTAACGAAATGGGAATTGTATCGGTCATCAAATGTGTGGGGTTCTTGATATTAGCGCCTGGTAGTGGGTCGTATTGTTTGTGTATCTTGCGTTATAGTGGAATGTGGGATAGGTGAATGTGGGAAACGCGAATTTAACATGCAGAAAATAAGGTTAGAAGGCCTTCCTGATTTCCATTATACCCCTACGAGAGGAATGGTGTAGCAGCTAACAGAACTGAAAGTTAACTAACGTCATCAAAGTGCAAATGAAAACACATGGAATCAGTGGTTGTATGAAGGTATAGGTAGTGGCTGGTGAACGCAGACAAATAATGTACCATGTGATACCGTGAGTGGAGGAACAAATACAAAGTATAAAATTATAAATTATGTAGTGTTTTTATTTCAGTAAAAGTCGAAGGCGCATTTTCTTCGCAGAGGGGAGGAGACAATAACGAGACAAAACTAAAGGAGAATTTGGAACAGAAGTCAGAGCACAAAACTGCAACGAGACCGCAGTCAGACACTAGATGTTGGTCATTGAACTGCGCGATGGGCACTCGTGTCTTTGACAACGAGCGCCGAATTCAGGTCACAAGCCACGGACATCGGCCGCAGCCGGCCGTCGTTCCTGCTTCAACAGCACCCCTCAGCAGCAGCAAGGCTTCCGTGACACCGTGCCGGGTGGCAATGCCCTGTGGCCAACCTTCGAGAAGCCACTGCGGCCCAATTGACTTCTGCGTCATCGACGATTACACCAGAGCCCCGTCATTAACCACTTGCAGATGGTTCAAAGCGGCCCACAAAAGCAGGCCTTCCACGAATTCAGCGCCAGGAACCAGCAATTAAACGCTAGCCCAGCCGAGTACGTCATGTTCGGCACGACAGGGCCACTCCCGAGAATCCCCGCTGTGAACTCTGCCACTACCAGTCCGAGAAGGAGGGACCATCGCCTCTCTGCCCAGACCGCCATCCTCCCTGCCCTGTTCCACACCGTCGCTCCAGACTTCGACTCTGGGCAGCGCCATCGCCGTGCCACTGGAACGACGCGGCCTTACACATTAGAGAAGATATGGTGGCCGCCCGTGACAGCAGCGCTGTCGCATCTGTCCGTCTCACAAGGAGACGGCACGACCGTGGGGTCGGGGATTTGTCCGAAATTATGTGTGGTGAAAGAGGACCGCTAACACCTCACGTGGTTAAAATATTAGGACGCAATACCCGGAAAATGCCGGGAAAAATCGATCCAAAGTTTCTTAGGTGCCTTATGAGTATAAAATGTTAGTCCAACCCAAGCCGCCGTCTGGCCTTGATGTTTAGGCCTCGGAGTCTTATGCCATAGGTCTCGGGTTCGATACCTCCTCTGGCACCCTTTTTTCATCTGTTTCATTTTCATTTGTTATTCCACCAATTATTCAGAAAGTTTCCCAAACCTACATTGTCTTTAACAAATTAGTTACATTATTGAATAAAAATTATTTTCTTTTTGTCCAACAACACAATTCATGGCGGTGGGCTTTCCATTTTTAATTGTAAATTATATGAGAGGAAACATTGGGTTTTTAATCAGAATAACAAAGTCGGTTGGGAAACATTTAGTTTTTATACATATAATAATTATAAACAAGAACCGCAGTGGTAATTATCGTAAAAACAAACAAAGTAATAATTTTTGCGACATCTTGCGCAACATATAAAAGCGGATTTTTTTTTCAATCACAGGGCGTTTGCAATAAATCTGTACAGAAACATGCCCCATTAACATTTACGAAAATGTTTTGAGTTTCTGATAATTTTGAGGCAAACCAGGCATATTGAACCATGTTTCGGAATATTGGTGGCGATAACTGGCGGTGAATTATAGAATGAATTTTTATACAATCATCCCGGGAATTAATTTCACGATTCTTTGTAACAATACGCTGCAATTTTGGAAGCAACAGAAGAAAATAAAAAAACTGCCGGAGGAGGAATCGAACTCGATACCTCTGGCGTAAGGGTCCGAGCGCAAACCATGTAGGCCAGACGGCGTGTCGCCAATAGACTGACATTTTATACTCACAAGGCACCTAAGAAACTTTCGATCGATTTTTCCCGGGATTTTCAGAGTAGTGCGTCCTAATATTTTAACCACTTGAGGTGTCAGGGGTCCTCTTTCACCACACAAAATTTCGGACAAATCCCCGACCCCATGGTCGTGCCGTTTCCTTGTCAGCTCGCCTCGCACTTCGGAGACGCCAGCACAGCGCTCTGTCTCCCGAGCAGCACGGGCATGCCGCCCGTCTGATGTCGACGTCTGCAATTACGATGCCGGATTTTTACGAGGGAACTTCGGAGCGCTCCAGAGAATGGGGCACAATCAGAAGAATGTCTGAACTGTATGAATTAGTACAGAACTAATGAAGAGTTGTTGCTCATTCACCACGATCCGCCTCTGCTGCTGTCCACATGTCCCCTACCTCTCTTACCTTTTCAATTTATTTAGGTACAGGAGGATTCGTTACACCATACAGCTGTACCTTTCTGTTCTGTGGAAGTGTCTCTCTATTAATGCACTGTAGCGACAGAAAGGGACACATTTATTATCGTAGCAGAGACCGCATACAAACAGTGCGTCATTATTTGTATGAAGCCTTCGTTTGAGGTACCTGTGCTACAGCATAGCAGTTATTACCAGAAACTCTTCCCACACTTTTCTGGGGCTGATGGAATGATTTAATACTCATTGCAGAGCGACGCTTGTCGAACACACGCACGACGCACGACGTAGTCGCTGGGATGTGCAGCCGCGGGAAGGACGCACCTGCGCTTGCTAGCGACGCTAAGGGTGTGGCAGATCGCCGTCCGGCCGCGCTCGCGCCGTCGGCGGCCCCATCTGGCCCCCCAGTTAGGACGGCCAGTGCTATATCTACGGATTTGATGGACACAGCTACGGAAACCTTGAAGACAGCGCTGTCTGCTCCGCTCCCCGGTTCTGAAGATGAGAGCTCCACCGCGCCTCAGCCACGCGGACGAAGCGGGAAACAGAAGAGGAGGGCAACAGCCGCGACGTCCGCTGTTCGCAGCTCGCCGATCGAGAAGAGGGCCATGCAAGATTTCGCCCCTGACGCCGACGGTTTTGTCCCGGCCCGGCGAACTGCAAGACGCAGGCAGTCATCGATGACGCTTCCACCAGCCGTCGCCAACTCATTCGACGCGCTCGCTGACGCTCCAGAACAGCTGCCGCGCGATCCTGCGCGGAAGAATGACTCCCATCTCCCGCCGGTGGTCCTCCAGTTTCGGCCGCCTTATGGGGAACCGCAGAAGTTGTTGCGCAGCTGGACAACGGCCGTGTACACCGTGAAGCCTGCCGGGCGTGACCTGTACAGGGTCACACTCCGCACTGCTGGCGATTATCGCCGGGTCACTCAGGAGGCGTCTGAGCGTGGTATCCCCTTCTGCACCCACACTTCCGCACCCGACAAGGTCTTGAAGATTGTAATACGCGACCGCCCATTCAACACGGAAGCCGATCACTTGCATCGCGAACTCGCTGACCTGGGCTTCTACATTCGGGCAGTCGTGAAGATGAAGTCCCCTAAATCACATGATGATATGCCGCTCTTCCTGGCCGTCTGCTCCCACACCGTGGAGAACCGCTAGCTCTACCAATTGCAACGGGTCGCCGACGTCCAGGTTCGGACCCAAGATCTTCGCTCCAGGAGAGGCCCAGTGCAGTGCTTTCGCTGCCAGGGGATAAATCACGTCGGGCGCCACTGCTCTATGCCCGACAGGTGTGTTAAATGCGCCGGCGCCCACGCAGGACGAGCGTGCCCCCGTCCACCCACTGAGAAACCGACATGTGCACTCTGTGACGGTGGCCAGTTATCGTGGGTGTGAGGTGTGGAAGCATGCCATAGCTCGCCAACGTGGCCAAACACCCGCGCCGCGTCCGAAGAAGCCAGCAACGAGACGGCCTGGCGTCTCATTCGCAGCGGCAGCGTCGGAGGTGCCCTCCTCCCTCCCGACAGCGTCGGACGCTTCTACTCCCGCCGCCTCCGAGGCCGTGCCGACACCTGAGGCCACTGCGCCTCCACTGCAGACGACAGTGGCGGAACCGAGAACTGCCTCACCCACGGCGTCGACCAGGCCACGCCCCCGTGAGTACCCAGCGATCGGCAACGTCAGTCGGGCAGCCCCAGGTGGCCTCTCACAGCGAGGCAGCCGCGCCTCCCCCTTCCAGCGACGGGGCCGCGCCTGCTGCCTCCACTGCTGACCTGGCCAACCTCGTCGCACAGCTCACTGCCCTCGTGACCAGCGCCACGAAGTTGATCGAGGTCCTGTCGCAGCAACTCATCACTGCATTGCCGACGGCCACACCGGCCACTACCGCTGTCAACCCGCCACAGGTGCACCATGGGAAGCGTTAGAGGGCTTACGGTCGTCGCATGGAATGCCAATGGCATCCGCACCCAAGCCAGTTAATCCGCCAATTTCTTCGCGACGAAGCCGTCGACATCTGTCTTATCAATGAAACGCACCTGACGCCTGGGGTCGACGTCAGGGCGGCGAACTACTCCAGCTACCGCACCGATCGACTGGCGGCGGCCGGAGGGACAGCCGTTTACGTCCGCAATGGCGTTCGTCATCACGTGATACAACTTCCACCACTGGCAACGCTGGGGGCCACTGGTGTCGTCGTTCATACCTCGGCAGGCGCCATCACGTTCGTCACTGCCTATAGACCGCCGTCCCGTCCGCTGGACCCTGCTGACGTCGATGCTCTGCTCTCCCTGAGCGGGCAGGTGTTCGTTGCTGGGGACCTCAATAGCAGACATGTCGCCTGGAACTCCAGGATCACCAATGCCACTGGACGCTGCCTGCTCAGGATGGCAGAACGTCACCACAGGCTTGTGGTGGGGCCGTACGACCCGACTATCTTCCCTGCCCGTGGCCAACCGGACATAATAGACATCGCGGTCGTCAAGGGCATTCCTCATCAGATAACTTCCACGACGAGGACGGCACTGTCTTCTGATCATGTCCCCGTGGTTTTTGACAAAGATCTGGACGCCCTCCAACAGCCCAGGAGAGGCATCTCGCTTGCTGGCATCAACTGGGACAGGTTTCAAGCAGTCGTGACGGACTCGCTCGCCGCCGCCCAGCCCCCTGCGGACGCTGGAGCGGACGCAGCACTACTGCACTTCGCGGCCACCACGGTAGACGCGGCCAAGGCAGCAACGCCGCCCCTACCACGGACTCCGCCTGACTACTCCCGACAGCTGCCGCCGGACATCCTTGCGGTCATCACTGAGAAGAACCGGATCTACAGGGAGTGGCAGAGGACACAAAATGCCAACACCAAGCGCCTCTTCAACAGGATGCGTCGGGACGTCCGAGCCGCCATTGATAACCATCGCCATCGCGATTGGAATAACTAGGTCACCACGACGGCAAGGCCTGGCGAACGATGAAGCGTTTCCTACGCCGCACACAACGTATCCCCCCGCTGATGGTCAATGGTCAGGCTGTCTGCGATCCAGCTGCGAAAGCGGATGCCCTAGCAGACGCCTTCGAGGCTGCGTTTACGCCGATAGAAGACCCGACTGATGCTGTACAAGACGATCTGGTTGCTGACCGGCTCCCGCGCTACTTGGAGGCACGCGACGACGATGACGTCACTGAAGAGACGACGGCGGCAGAGGTCTCGTCCATCCTGCGCGCCCTCCACCCCAGGAAGGCTGCTGGCCCTGACGAAGTTTCCAACGCCCTTCCCAAGAAGTTGCCGCCAGTGGTTGTTACTCATCTAGCCAACATCTTTAAGGAAATCCTCCGGTCCTGCTGTTTTCCTCAGCCCTGGAAGCATGCAGAGATCGTGGTGATTCTGAAGATGGGGAAAGATCTGCGCCGGGCCGCGAACTACATGCCTATTAGTTTACTGCTGGCCGTCTCCAAGGTCATTGAACGGACGTACATCAGGCGACTGCAGCGCCACGTTGACGAGGAAGGCCTCCTGCTCGAAGAGCAGTTCGGATTTCGCAGGGGCCACTCGGCAGTTCACCAACTACTTCGGCTGGTGGAAGATGCGTTCGTTGCACTCGAGCAGCGCTAGTTCTTCGGCCCGGTGTTCCTGGACGTGTCGCGTGCTTTCGACAGTGTGTGGCACCGTGGCCTCTTATTCAAACTTTTTGAATTTGGGGTGCCGGGGTCGCACGTCCGTCTCATCCGTTCCTATCTTGGAGATCGGACCTTGGTTTGTCCACCGTACGCCGCATCAACGCCGGTGTGCCACAGGGCACGGTATTGGGGCCACTCCTGTACTCGCTGTACACTTCTGATGCACCGAAGATCGACCGTATGCGGCTCGCCTTGTACGCGGATGACACGGCTCTATATACGAGAAGCCTCAACGCCACCGTCATGCGCCGCCGTCTGCAGCTCGCCGTTGACACCCTGGCAGCCTGGCAGTCAAGTGACGTCTACAGTTCAATGGGGCAAAGACACAGCTCCTGATCGTCACCAGAAGACTCGTTCCTGCAGGCCTGCGATCGCTCACCGTCGGTGGAAGCACTGTCCCGTGGCGTCCAACGGCGCATTACCTCGGCGTCACCATCGACCGCCGACTCACGTGGCGTCCCCACATCCATGAAGTGAAGAACAAAGTGTGGAACAGGCTCCGCAAACTCTTCCCGGTGCTGAACTCCAGTTCCCAACTGCCACCACGGCTGGTCATCACTCTGTACAGGGCGCTGCTCCACCCTGTACTACAATACGCCGCCGTCGTCTGGGGAAACGCCGCCGACACCAACCTGAAGAAGCTGGAGGCACTGCAGAATCGCACACTACGGCTGGCCTTACACCTGCCTTACGACTTCCCAAGCACTCATCTTCACGACATCGCGGAAGTACCTCTGCTCCGTGGCCTCTTCAAGACGACCGCCCGCACCTTTTACGAACGTGCTGGTCGGTCAGACAACAACCAAATCCGGACGCTGGGCCGCAAACTGCCGCACAGCGTCACCACCAGATGGCCACACCTACTAGCTGCCTAGCTAGCACTGCAGGACTGTGCTGAGGAAACACCCCTGAAGGCAATCAACACGTGAGGACGCATTACATCAGCGTGCATGGGAGGCAAAGCAACAACTGCCGCGAACTCCATCACACATCGGAGAACAAGTTATCTCCGTGAAGATCCACGCGAGACGCTTGTCGATTCACCAAGCTCGTTCTAACCAAGTGCAACAGTCGTGAAAAATTAGCATATTAATTCGCAGTATACGAGATTTCAGTTGGATGGTTAGAGCTATCTATGAAAAAAGTAAAATTTTTTATTAAGCTCATTTACTTCTAGACAGTACTCAGTAGTAACCAATAGGTACCCACATTTATATTTTATGGAGTATAGCCGTTCTTGAGCTGTTCCAGAATGTATTGTAATTATGAGCAGAGTACCCTCCGCCTTACAATCTTCATTTATGGTTATGGGTATCAGTATCAGTAATAACATGTTTGTATATACATCCATACTGGACAATCATACAGCAACCTCTATGGTTAAGTTTTTCAGTGGATCATGATCAGCTACTGATATGCAATATGACAGCGTATTACAGAAATAATAAAAAGAAGTAAAAAACTACAACAAATATTTACGAATACAGACTAGAATTACATGCATATAAATCTCTTGCATTCTCTGACACAACCATAGAATTTTTTTCCCCCCACAGTATATTAAATACCCCAAAACACTGCTATAAATGGAAGAAAAATCGTTCATTAACACAAGACTATCAAGTGAACTTCTGGAATAAAAGCAAACATTTCTCGATAAAACGTGTACTTAAAAGTGAATACGTAAAAAGTTTTAAAGTTATCAGAAGGATGTATCGTTGTGATTTCCAACTCTACACTAGTAAATACCTTCTGCATTAGGAAAATAAAGTCATACTTAGTACTGTGGTAAACCGTAAAGTGTAATCTGATATACGGGAGAAATGACTTATAGAGAGACTGAAAATGTAAAATTTGGTAATTAAAATGTAACATTTTATAATGATAGACAGTTTGTTGGTTTCTGCCGTATATTTCACTGTAAAAATAGTAATGTGTGCTGACAGGGGATTCACACTCATTTGCCAGAAAATTATGAAAACCGACCTGCTATCGATATAAACCCGTCCAGGCGTTAGCAGCGTCATCTGGTGAGGAATAACTGCTAGTCAGACACAAGCAACACTCCGAACGGTGGGCCTCCGCAGCCGACGACCCATGCATGTGACAATTTTAGCACCACGTCATCGGAAAACTACGACTGAAATGGGCACGTGACCATCACCACCGGACGTAGGCGTATTAACACAGCGTTGCACGATCTCATGAATCCAGATACCGGTGCCTTCTTCATCATGCCAATGGGAAGACGCGAATTCGTCGTCTTCCAGCGGAACAGTTCCTTGACTCTTGTACTGCAGGACGGAGACAAGCAGGGTAGCCGCTCCATTATGCTCTGGGAAACATTCTCGTTGTCATCCACTGGTCCAGTGTAGCTCGTGAGAGCCACCATGGCGTCCAAGGAGTATCTACACCAGTTGCGAACCACGTATACCCCTTAATGGTGTTCATGTTTCCCGAGAGTAGTGGCATATTTCAGCAGATTAATGTTCCACCCGGAATTTGCGGCAGTTAGGCGACCTATGCGTGCAGATGTGGTCCCAGCTCACTCCAGCGAGTTACCATGGTCTCACTGCTTTCATGCCACGATGTGACTCCGCTATTATCCGTGCAGGAAAAAAAATGGTTCAAATGGGTCTGAGCACTATGGGACTTAACTTCTGAGGGCATCAGTCCCCTAGAACTTAGAACTACTTAAACCTAACCAACCTAAGGACATCACACACATCCATGCCTGAGGCAAGATTCAAACCTGCGACCTAGCGATCGCGCGGTTCCAGACTGTATCCGTGCCAGAGATGGACGTAGCAGCTATTACGTAGATGGTCGTGATGTTCTGGGTGATCTGTGTATGTTGTAAAATGATGACAAGTAATTCTTTATTTTACTGATGTTCTCATGCAGAGGTTTGGAATGGAGGTTATTTGAATGAAAATACATCATACATAGACAATTTTTTTTTAATTTGTGCCTTACAGTCAGCAGCGTGAAATGGGCGCGTCCAAAAATCGTTCCCTGGGAAGCTGTAAGAATTTGAGCCATTTTTGTCAACTAAATAAAGTGTAAAGGCAATTTATTAGAGGGTCGACACATCAGCAGCAATTCATGTCTGATGCAGAGCTTCAATTAACATTGATGCTCAATCCAGCAATAGCTCCCCAAAGAGGAGGACATACACTCAAGCGCCATAGAAACTGGAATAGGCATGCGAATTCAATAGGTATGGGCCTTTATGGCCAGTTCGGGAGGTGTTTAGAGTATAATTTACGAAACACAGCTAATACTGCCCATCTATATCAAAAATTTTCCTTCTGAAACGTTGTAGTACATTACAGGCCTTTGTGCACCACAGTCCCTCCTGGGCAGTGCTATTCTATTTTTAATCGTAACACGTATTCTGCGAGGTTTAGCAGAAACAATTACGGCTTGTTACACGCGCTGGAGGAGCTAATTAGCCTTGAGCACTTTGGCCTGGACTGCTTGCAGTAGACACAGCGAGCCGTTTACTGTGCAGCAACAGGTCGTCAAAACGATTCGTGCGTGACCGACAGACATTTTTATCACAGTGAATGCAACTCTATGATCAAATATATGATACCCAATTTGCCTTATTTTCTAACATTATTTTCGAAGGCTTTTGCTTTTGTCGTTAATTTGAGAGTCACTGCAAGAAACAGCTAAGAACTTGAAATTTCCAGACCACGTGTGCTGTAACGTGAAACAATAGCCCTAAAGGCTATTAAGGAATTTTTTCATCAATTTTCAATTTATTGAGAAAGTATTATTTTCTAACATAAAAGGTAAACTCTTGACAGATCACCTACAATTTATAAATATCAGAACAGCTTTCAGTTTAAGAATTACTAAATCTGTACAAAACTATACATTTGTATCTATATTATATCAGTGTACAGTTGATGCGAAACATACTGTGGTAATGTTATTTCTTGTAATCAAATTTATGGAAGAAGGGGCTGGTATCTTTCCGGTTTCGGTGGAAAAAGATCAGCATTAGAAATATAATGTATCACTGTAGGAACACCCTAACGAGGAAACTATAAGCGCTCAAATGAAGATCTAGATGCGCGTGAAGGATCTGCGCTGACTTCAGATAGGTATTCCTTACGCTGTGCGCACTGCAGAGAGTCGTCTCAGTCGTGACTATTAGCCTTTGAGAGAGGTCTGCTTTCTTCGTATGACAGTATTAGAAAAGTTTCGTGTTGCGTGAGGATTTGTAAGAAACTTCAAAGTGAATTAACAGAGGAAAAGCGTTACGGAAGTGTTTCAATTAAGAGCCTCTCAGATATTTGAGACTTTGTGTAATTTATTGTCTGCTACTTGCGTGGCTTACCACGTTGCTAGTGGAACTTAAATAAGACGAAACATCATTTATGGCCAGTAATCTTAAAATGAAGTTAACTGCCGATAAAGGTCGATATATTGTGCAAAAGAAGTATCATAGCTTCTGAGCTTTAGAAGTTTACGAGGAGTTTGTCCGCATGTGGAACATTTTGAATCAAAACACATTTGTTTAGTTGATAACTCTTTGTTAATTCAGCTGGATGGTTTTAGTTATCCTAAAGTAGATTTCGGCTCTAACGTAATTACTTTTCCGCACATTAACTAAGTTATCAGCCAGTGGGTATCACATCGCTGGCCTTCAGATTTTTGCTATATTCTGGCTACTCACTTAAGTGTTCCGGAGACTATTGCTGAGTGGGTGCCAAGAAATGTCGTTCACCAACATTAAAGAGAACTGATAAACCTTCTGATTGCGATCTTCAGGTTGTTTTCCAATTTCTTTAAATCCTGTATCACACGGAGTGTTCACATGAACTTTAATATGATGACAGTGGTGGAACACAAGTTGTATGGCTATGAACTGTGTTTAGGTTGATTACCATCACGTCCAATTCGGCTGTCATTGAATCAACAAAGACGACAACGGTCTTCTCCCAACGCTGACGTCTTCATGTGAAAGAAACATTTAAAGCTATAATACCAACGCGATGTTTAACAAAAAATAAATAAAAATAAAATAAATAAGAAAACTTTGCAGGCAAGGTACACGGGGAATCATGGAGTGAAAATAGGGCGAAAAGGCTTCATATTAACGTCGAGTAGCGTAATAAAGATTAATTTAGGTGTGGTTCAAAGGAGTGATACTAGTTATAACGGCATTGAGACTGCCTGGGAGACTGATGTAAAATTAGATCTCTCTAAGGGATGAAGCATAGGAGAACTCGGCCCAAAACGCACGGGTGTCGGTGACAGCTGCGAATTAGCGCCTACAGCTCTGTTCCCCAGCGAGTGAAAGCGCTTTCAGTTTTCCACGTACAAGACGTTCCTCAAATCTCGATTAATGACTGACATGCAGTACGACGACTGAAGCGGCACGTTTCCCTGTTATAATGGAAGTATGATGCATCAAACATTGGTATAAGACTTCTGACTTACTTACTTTAGCTGTAATGAGTGGTAATCAGTTTCGAATACTATCCCAGTTTTTCACATTCGATCAGAAATAAGCGTACGTCCTACGTGATCGCGTTCGTAAAATATATTCTATTGCCGGACGAAGTGGCCGTGCTGTTAAAGGCGCTGCAGTCTGGAACCGCAAGACCGCTACGGTCGCAGGTTCGAATCCTGCCTCGGGCATGGATGTTTGTGATGTCCTTAGGTTAGTTAGGTTTAACTAGTTCTAAGTTCTAGGGGACTAATGACCTCAGCAGTTGAGTCCCATAGTGCTCAGAGCCATTTGAACCATTTTTTTTTGTATTCTATTTTACGAGGGTAAATCAATTATTATCCGCAATTTAGTTATATTTTTGTTTATTTTGGTAGTACTGTCGCTTTACTTTGATGAAGCATGCTTTGTTTATTTGTTTTTATATCTTTGCGATTTTCAAGTTCCTAGGTTGTTTCGTTAACGCTGCCGTGCTGTTAATCATGCCTACTTCGCTGTCTATTTGCACCAAAGAAGAGCAACGTTCAGTGATCCGTTTTTTGTGGTCGGAAAGCGTATCAGGGGCCGAAATGTATCAAAAACTTTCGGTACAGTACGGAAAGAGTGTTTTGCCTCAACGGAGTGTCTACGAATGGGTTGAAAAATTCCGAAATCGTCGTACAAGTGTTACGCACGATGAAGGAGCCGGGCGACTGTTTACCGCCACAAATGAAGAAACCATTGAGCGTTCTCGTGAAATGATTCTCCTACACAGACGATTAACTATTGGCGAAGTGGCGCATCGTCTGCAAATTACTCACGGTTCTGCCTACGAAACCATCCACGTCAGACTTGGATTTCACAAAGCTTGTGCAAGATGGGTCCCAAAACCACTCACACAGTAGCATAAACAAACGCGCTTGGGCAGCAGCAAAAATATTTGGATCGCTGTGGTAACGAAGGAGACAACGTCTTAGACAGGATCATCACTGGTGACGAAACATGGATCCATCATTACGATCCGAAGAGTAAACGCAGAGTAAGGAATTGAAACATCCAAATTCGCCATGCAAGAAAAAGTTCAAGACCCAACCGTCCGCAGGAAAACTGATGCTTACGGATTTTTGGGACGCACAAGGTCCAGTACTGGAACGGAAAGGGACACAACAATAACCAGTGTACGTTACAGTGAGATACTTACTGCCAGGGTAAAGCTTGCAATTCGAAGCAAACGCCGATGGTTGCTGTCAGAAAGTGTTGTGTTGTTGCATGACAATGCCCGTCCGCATACTGCTGCCCACACTGCTGAAACGCTGCAGAAACTCAAATCAGAAGTACTGGATCATCCTCCATATAGTCCCGATTTTATCCCTTCTGACTATCACTTGTTTGGTCCACTCAAACAGGGATTAATGGGCCGTCGATTTGCCTCGGACAAAGCAGTGAAAGAAGCGGTGCATTCCTGCCTCGCAGCTCAAGCGAGAACCTTCTTTTATGAGGGCATCAGGAAGCTTCTACAACGATGGAAAAAGTGCGTTGAAATGCAAGGAGACTATGTCGAAAAATTATGTTCTTATAAGTTTCCTATTTGATTACAAAATAATTTTGTAACTACTTTGCGGATGATAATTGACTTACCCTTGTATTTCATCTACTACAAGCAGCTATTAGCAGCTAAAACGTCGGCAAAAAGAAAATAATTAAGAACGTGCACATGACATTATACTCTTCTACTAACACAGTGTAATGGACTTTATTAATGATAACTCTAACGTAGAAGATGTATGAAGTCTGATGAAACCCATCTTTGTTTGTACGTTTTTCTTGTGATTTACAATAACTGCTCACGGTTATCATATGACATCCATATACACTGACGGAAAAAATCACAATACAAAAGTATAATTAATGTAGAGTAATGATATTTGTGGAATAGATATCTCTAGGTAACATATTTAAGAGATTAACATCGCAGGATCACAGGTTACTTTAAACGCTAGAAAAGGCATTGCAAATGTGAAATGCTGGTACATAAGTAACAGGTGTAATACAGAGGTGCTTAATGCTGTTTGTGAAAGACGCTGGAGTCGTCGTCCGATGATGTTCCATATTTGCTCGACTGGAGACAGATCTGGTGAGCGAGCAGGCCAAGGCAAAATGTTGATACTCTGTAGTGCATGTTGGGTTACAAGAGCAGTATGTGAGTGAGCGTATCCCGATGTAAAACACCAATTGGAATGCTGTTCGAGAATGACAGTACAACAGGTCGAATCGTAAGACAGACGTGCAATTTTGAATTCAGCGTGCGTGGGATAACTGCTCCTGCTGTCGTACGAAACCACAACCCTAACCATAACTCCAGGTGTAGGCCCAGTGCGTTTAGCATGCAGACAGGCTGAATGCAGATCCTCAACTGGTCGCTGTCAAATCGACAGGCAGCTATCACTGGCACCAAAGCAGAACCAGCTTTGATCAGAAAACACAACAAACCTCCACTCTGCCCTCCAATGAGCTCTCCCTTGACATCACTGAAGTCTTAAGTGGTGGTGGTGTGGGGTCACTGGAACGCACCCTAAAAAGCGTGTGGCTCGGATGTCTCCTTGAAGTAATCGATTTGTAGCAGTTTTCTGTGTCACTGTGGTGCCAACTGCTGCTGAAGTTGTTGTTGCAGATGCAGTACGATGCGACAGAGCTATAAGCCGAACACGTCCGTCTTCGTAGTGCCACATGGCCATTAGGAGCCCGGTCTTCTTGCGACCGTACGCTCTCGTGGCCACCGCTGCCAACAGTGGCTGCATTGTTGCCAAGTCTTTCTGAAGTGTCTAAAGTGTCGCAGAAGGAACATGAAGCTCTTCGTAGCCCTATTACACGACCTAGTTCACACCCAGCGAGGTGTTGCTAATGGCGCCATTGTAGCCTTAAGGGCATTCTTGACTAACATCAACTCACCACTTTCAATCTCGAAGTTAGCTAACGCTCACGGCCGTTACAGAGCGTATTTAGAGCAAACATGTTTTGCATCCCCATAGTGGCACTAAAAGCGCCACTCTTAGGTGACTGCCGTGAAATTTTAAAATATATCATCTTTCAGATGTATAAATACGCCTACCAACTTTCGTTTATGTCGCACACCTCATTCTTGGTAATGCGACGGTTTTTGCAGTCAGTGTACTTCTGGTACGAATGTGTTGTCTACGTCCAAACTGTGTCAAAGATGGCACTCAAGTGGTTCAGAATTCAGTTCAAGCTCCTTCAGTACTCTATCTCGACAAGCAACTGTTAAAAATGTCATCTACAACATCTACTCATAACGGCAAGACCTGCGTGAAAGTCACAAACATATTTGATCAAAAGTAATCAAATAATTACACGTAGCTAAATGCAAAGACTTCCATTCGCGGCATAGGCGATTTGAACCAACATATTTTCGCTGACCCAAAATTCCTTGGATTACTGAGCAGTTTGGATCTTAGACACCGTTTTAAATCGACGTATATACACTTAAGAACGTGTGTGACAAGTGCAGTGCGTGAGCGAGTAGTCTTTAAAGTTACCAAACCACATACTTCACGAGGTCACTGTGGTCTAGCAGGTAGAGCATAAGACTGTGGCTCAGGAGATCCCACGTAGAATCCCGGGACACAGCGTGCATTTTGACTCGTTCTAGTCCCTCTAGAACGGCTCCGGGTCCACTCCGCCGGCTGGAGATCTTTCCCTTGGGTGAAAGGCGGTCACCAGACGAAGGGCTCGCCAACCAACCCCCCCCCCCCCCCTCCCCCGCTCTCTATAGCCACCGCGAACGACAGACTGCACTGTAACCGCAGTCAAGCCAGAAGCTCGTTCAGGGGCTGTGTGCGACAGACTTTACCTTTTTATACTTCACGAAAGTTTCGTTACACGAAAAATTTCTCATCTCCATTTCCTACCGGAAAGACACGAAAGGAAACGGAGTAGGCGTCTTACATGTACTTGTATAATTTGAAAGGAGTATCCAATCAGAATGCGTGATCTACTGATCCAACAGATCGTGCCATTAACACTGAACAATTTAACTTGAAACATTGAATTTTTCAATGTTGTTGGCGTCAGCGGTGTGATCAGAGTATTTTCTCGTGGTCACTTATGAAATTTTTGATGGAGCGATATTTGACTGTGTTTATTTTGTTTTGATAATCAGACTGCGAGGATAGTATGGAATGACATCACATTTTCAAACTGTAACAATAAAATTTACTTCATAACGGAACGTAAACTAGTTGCTTGTACAGTTTATTCAGTAACAGAGCATCCTCAATGCGATAAAGGGTAAAACTGATAATTTCTTTCATTAAAATTTCATCCTTCTTAGACTGTCGGAAGCGGAGATGAACTCGAGACTCTAATAGTAAGAAATGAAACCGTCAAAACATGGTTATCGTAAGCAGCGTTGACTTAGGAATGAAGAAAGTGGTCCACGATCCTTGGTGTCGTATCAAATCAGTGCGCTGTCTTGTTCGTTTTCCTGGGACCGTTATATGAAGAGATTGAGTGAAAATATCGAAAAATAAACTTTTAAGTATATCTGCACGATTTGTGACCCTTATTTAGCTGGTATACGAGTGTCACATAGATATTTTGTTGGTTCCCCTGAATATCCTCTCAATATCGAGAAATTGTTTACATGCAATGTTATACAAATATATAATTCCCTCGCTTAGCAGGGACCACGCTGAGAGCGTATTCATGATGTAACGAATACTGCAGTCTATACATAAGATGTACATGCCGACTTTCTTACCGTGTAATAGTCATGACTTGAACAAGGAAGGGGGACAAATACTAACAGTACTACAAGCTATTTAAACTGTACAGAACGTCGTCGACGCAGTAAATGAATAATTAACAAGTCTGGAAAGAAATTGTAACACTGTATTAAGAAGGCGCTGGTTGTGACATTCTGCCATTGTGCGCGTGAAAACTTTTAATTGTATCCGTACTTTTACAATTGAAAAGAAGCGGAAAAGCGGAAGGAGAGTTGGAGGCCTACAGCGCGACAAAAGCGCTTCCGCTTGAAAGATGTGAAACATTTAACAGATTACTGTAGCCGACTGCATCACTGGACCACCTCTAATCTGATATCAATTCCCCTGATTCACTAAAATACTATATCACAATACAAAGAATGAAAATAGAAAACACAAAAATATTGTGATTGTATAGATACTGTAAATATAGAATACATCCGGTTTAAGAAGTCTGATAGCCCTGAACTAGGTCTATGACTTCATTTTATTAACTTCACACACCACCGTTCTGGCAAGTAAGAAAATGACGTAACTTTTCTGATTTCTATTTCTGCAACTATTTTTCTAAGTAATAACTTATGTCTTACCACTTTTCTGATCGCGTTTATTCGGATACATCATCGTGATGAGCTAGAAACAAAGCAAACAGTAACCGTCCGCTTGTTCTGTTATTTTATTCCTTATAATATTGTATTATTTTTCTTTATTTTATCTCATATCATATCTGACGCATATACGAATTTTCATAAAACAAGAAATTTCATATTTAAGATTAATCTAATAATCTCGTATTATTCACGGCATAATTTCTCAATTACTGAGAACAACATACAACATGATTACTTGAAGACAATTTGCATGAATAGATATTCAAGATGTAGGAGTCAAATGTACATGGGAACAGAAAATGGAGCGTGCTAATAAATGGCTCAAATGTCCCCTTTCCCCCCCCCCCCCCCCCCCTCCGGCCTCATCACTCCTGCTCTCTTTTCAATAAGCACATTATCATTTTCAAAAACCAAATATTCCAAAAGTTAATAAAAACAAAATTTTCCGTTGTCTACAATGTTCCATCCTGAACTATTGCTAATTTCCAGAATATAGTTACTTGGTTTTCTAACTCTAGTTTTGATGATTGCAGATATGTCCACTTAATCTCAGAAAGCATGCAAGTTTGTTAATTATTCTACAGAAACTTAGGTAAATTAGTTTAACTTGGTTCGAAAAGGAACACCCGCGGACGTTTACATGATATTAATGATATTATCAAATATAGTCGTCCCAGCTACCTATAGCATATTTAAACTTGATTACTACTTGGCGTACTGTGATTCCATTGTAGCTAATTTTGACGATTATCTCGTTATAAACTAAAACGTTTTAATCAAGTACAACTGCTACTCGTACCCTCGTACCGTCTGTCTATAGCACGATTCAGTTGCTTAGAACCCAATAATTAACACGCGAACATTTGTGTGTAAAAGTCTTTGTCTGGCTATTAGCCAGTTAACACCTTACAGTCACTCCAGGTGAAAGTTAATGATTAATTTCTGCTCTAAAATGTGTTTCTTTCATTCTCCTGAAGCTACCTATGTGTGTGAACTGCGTCCACCGGTCTGCGGTCTGCGTTTGGGCATGATGCCACGATTTCTTTTTATACAACAGCATCATCCACGAAATGTCCTCATGAAATTTTTGACGTTATCTACTACGTCATCTCTATCTTTGGTAAAAGTAATGCTAATATAACATTGCCCCAGGGCACGCTCGAAATTACTTTTACTTCTGAAAGCACCCTCTCTTCACGTTAACATGCTGTTAGCCAGAAACTCTTCTATACCATCACGCACTTCGTCATATTCCGTACGCTCGTATTTTGTTCATTAGGTTGCAGCGCAGAACTGTATCTAATGCCTTCTGGAAGTCAAGGATCACGGCCTCCACCTAGGCGCCTGATTCTACTGCTTTCTGGGTCTCGTGTACGATCAGAGTGAGCTGTGTTTCACACAGCTGTTGTTTTCAGAATACGTGTTGGTCCCTGCAGAGTGAATGCAGTTAATTCGTGTTAGTCAACTCACAAGCACAGCTGTTATTTATCAAAATGTCTACACTGCGTCCGGCTCCATTAGGACAGTAAGTGATGAATAGTTCCAATTAAAAATTTCAGCTTTTAAATGTGCACACTTGTTTGCTCTCACTTTCTCTCAGCTGGATAAGACATCGGATAACATTACGTCCTGATAGTCCATTTTATCAACTCACGTTTAACTGTATATGCTTACTGCATTCCATTTCTGTGTAGAGACAGCCAGTTACCTCTGGTTCTAAATATCCCTTTGGCTTTTCCCCTTTTTCCTCGCAGCTAATGAAATATACTTTTGTTAAGTAAAAGTAACTTGAGCAACCGATTTTCCAAGAGCAGTAGCACCGACTTTTGTTGAAACCGTTGGGGAAAATTAATTTCACATGGAATTACAACATAAGTTATCTATCTATGCATTTTCATCAGCAACTTACTTCAGTCCGAAACCACCCCTTTCGTGAGATAGCTTCTACAGGCTCTCATTCTTACTCGTAGCGTCAAACTGAGTAACGAAACAGTGGAGATGAGTTACTAGCAAGCTGACGCTTCGCTTAATTCCTTGTTGCCTGGTCTGATGCCGCAGTACGTCGCGCATTGCCCTTCAAAGGTACATATTCGGATACGAGTCTCGATCCAGCACATATTTTTCACTTGGGTTCAATTTTGTACACAGCATCTTTAATAATATATACCGTGCAGTCATGGAATATTTCCTGGTAATCCGCCCACTTACCAAAAGAGGACGTGAGCAGTCTCCAATATGGAGGTTACACTTATAAGCGTATCACACTGTAGGTACGTTCAACACTGGGAAGTCAGGATAGACAACTATTACATGTATTTTAGATGGAAGATTACATGTATTTTAGATGGCAGAAGTGGCTAGTTCGGTGTCCTCTAAAAGAAACCAAAATTTGATAGCTGAAGGAAAGGAAACGCTGTTTCATAAAAATATGAAAGTTGTTGAAGAAATGAGAGAACTTTTCTGATCAATGATGCAACGAGCATAGTGAACGGAGTTGTCACTGTAGTTTGAGTAATGTCATTGTGAGGCTTCGGGCCTATCGATTTAAGAAACTAGCAATTGTAAAGTGATATCGCGCGATGTTTCCACTAGGAAGTGGTCTTCCGATGGGTGTGTGTGCTGTATTTAAACTTTAAAGCCATGGTGCAGCCTCAAATGAAGAAGTGTTATAATTTATTCATTGCAAGAATCTGTTAGACTCCCGTTCTGATCTATGATATCATGTTGGAGTTGATCTTATATCTGAACAGTCATTGGGAGATATACTGGATTGCCAGGCACCTCTAGAAATTTTTAACGTGGGCCCCCTGTGGGGAAAAATCATAGATAGCGTGAATTCATCTGCTATTAAGGAATAAATTTCTTGCGACATTACTTTCAACATGGGTCGTGCCAACAGGTAGAATATTCACAATTTGATTCGACTCATAAATTACATCAGTATTATAGGCAACACTTGGCCCCCTGAGAAACCTAAAAGTGATCCTATTGAACCTTTATGGCTAAAGGATATTGTTGTGTTGTTATTTTTATCCCTTTTTTTAAGTGGATTAACGTTTGCATGTAACTTAAAGCCTTGTACAGGTCACTTTATTTACACGGATAAATCATCAGTATCGTATGAACGAGGAAGTATTAACATAACACTACCATTCCAAGATGTACTTTGTAATTTACCTTAGTGATGATAAGTATAGTTTTCCAGACTGTGCAATGCAAAATTTAACTCCCTCTTGCTTAGATTTGTTGGGGAAAATAGTTCACTCTTAACATCAATGACTGCTCGTTTAAACTAAGACTGTATGACATCACATATAGATCTCAACCGAATCCTCGATTTGAAGACAGATCCAACTCCATGAGACAATTTTTGTGGGAAATCCAGAAAAACTTTAAAAAATGTAAAAGTCCGTATTACAAAATTGAAGAACAATTCTCAACAAACATTTTAATATTTATGATTCATATATCAACTTAAACGAATTTGAAATGAATTTTCATAGTTTAAATGAATTTTTGAAAATAAAAATTTTGGGTACTTCTACGAATATGATACCACAGCAAACAAAATTAGTTTGAAACAACAGTATTTATAGAATAATCAAGTAATTTTTGGCAGTAAATAAAACTCTAAAACAACTTACAGAATAATGAAAATTTACTATAATTTCATTTTACATGCAATATTTATTGTTATATACATTTTTGACAGTTGACAGATTCTGTGAACTGAACAGCTTGTGGTTTTATTACGTATTTCTCCTCTTCAACCTCAAATTTAACGTTTTCTTCAGATTGAAGTGTTTCTGTTTATTCAGGCTGAGAGGCACCCACATGCCTTGCTCATACTGTGGCATCAAGCAGTCAGGCCTGCAAGATGAGTGGTCTGCCAAGCGAGTGGATTCATTCTTATTTATCGCAAAAACATCAATGACTGATCATGAGCACTAGTACCCACAGTTAAGCTACAAATTATTGTCCTGTTTGAATATTACGCAACGGAAACGGATAACGCACCTCTGACTATTACTAATTT
This sequence comes from Schistocerca piceifrons, assembly GCF_021461385.2. NCBI lineage: Eukaryota > Metazoa > Arthropoda > Insecta > Orthoptera > Acrididae > Schistocerca > Schistocerca piceifrons. The sequence continues at coordinate 35,236,639 of NC_060149.1, read as the reverse complement.
ACACAACTCTGATTGTTCACTACGCTCTGGCAATATCACATTTTCTTTCTTACCCAACGGCTGTGACCAACACGTGGCCATCGCACTGAATATGAATGGCGTACACATTATAAATTCCGGGTATCATGACTACACACTGTTCGAAGAACAAGGCCACCAATCTTCTCCTTTTCAATATCTTTTTTATTACTATAAATTCTATTATGATTCACAGATAACCTAAACACACCATTACATTTTATACAACAATTACACATGAGAAACTCCGCCCAGTTGGCATGGTTTTACATTGGTGATTCTCTATCTTGTAGTCTCGTATTTATCTAACGCTACAGTGCACTTTCCGGATAGGATGGTGGGTCTTTTGCTATATCTCACACTTCGACTCTCACACCCATCATCACGAAAATTTCCTCCAGACCGAGCGGTACAAAAAGGAACATTCATAACCAACTGCCTGTGAACCTATCTTGCTACTCTCCCATGCAAACCACACATTCCTAAATTACATGAAATACATCACACTGGCAACATACAATACATCACAAAGAATAGTCACAACGTTAGAATCACTTCACTTTCAGCTTTCCCATTTCAATTAGTATTCATCCCTGTTTCACACGACACTGCCCCACTTCGTAACTTTTCTTTCCTACTACGAACTCTGGAGGACATATGCACGTCTTCCTGTGCAATGCAAGCCAAGTGGCGTTGCTGGTTAGACGGCTGACTCACCTTGCTTCTCTCTCAGAGTATTAGACTTTGAATCTAGCGTCACACAGAAACATAACACGCAAAGTAATATTAAGAACATATTCGTCACACACGCGAGTCCTCAACTGATACCATGGACGAGTACTTCTCTTTATCCTTTGTCTCATATACAGAGACTCACATAGTACTCACCACGTGGAAGTACTCGTCTCTAATTTCAAGTCCTGCACACGCCATTTTTTAATTATTTCCAACTTAAAGTACACATTGCAGTAATTCAGCTTAACTTTAGCACTTATTACTAACACTCGCAAGTATTTCAACTTATTTCTACACGTGGTTTCATTGTGCCTGTTGGTCGCTTCCGAAGATTACTACGATCCCCTTAACATTACCTGCTTGTCGTTTAATTCTCCCCCCAAAAGTTCCTGAAATAGAGAAATAATTATTCCAAACTACTCTTAAGTATTCCACATGCATACCATTCTCTCCACTCTAAGACAGGTCTTACCAACACAAGATCCAGCGCCAGAGTGCTGAAACATAGCCGTTCTTCAGGTCATCTCGCAACTCGGTCGAGGTGGGGGAGCGCCTTGCTACCATATTGGTCAGCCACATTTCAGGCGCTCAAACCTCATGTACATTTCATCTCTTTGGTTCCACCAAAGGACCGTCTCAATGATGACCATATATTGCACATTCACTATCTGCGGTTAGCAGACGACCATACGTTCATTCATTTCACAGGTATCACCAAATTGGATGTAGGGATTTATTTTGTGGGAGTGCAGTTGTCATTCTTTCCTACACTTGTATCCGGCTTCGGCGTATTACGTGAAACTAGTTATTATTACAAAAAATATGTTGTTCGGACAAGAATAACGAAGAATGTTGTACCTATTTTCAATGTCGGGCGGTACTGTACCCTTTCAAGGCATTTCTCGTCCTAAAAGTATTCTTAGCTTGTTTAAATCCTGTAGTTTTGGTAGGTTTACAGGAACTACAGACATGTACAAAGATTCATGTGATACAGAATTAGGTTTTATAAGTCTAGAATATGAAGTTAGTATGCCTGACATTGTTCCTGAAACCTGTACTTCACTTAAATGTCAGAACTCTATGTGAAAGAATAATATTAGAAATTTTGAGATTCATATCCATTTGTGACAACGGATTTTTTAAAGAACCTAGACAGCTGCGTTTTCAAATCTGTAATGTCAAGAGCTTTCATTAAAACAACACAATAAGACTTATCCTTGATCTATTTACCCATTCCATGTGGTGCTGCACTTCTTCCTTCTCTCTCTTCGTTTTCTCTATTAGCCCAAAAGTCTATTACAGGGCTGAAAACTGTGTCCCTTTATAGGAAATGTGTGAGCTGCCTTTGAATCTCCCCATTTTTATTAAAGATGTAAGAAATGCAACCATAGTAAGATTTTTGTTTCGCCCAGCGGCAACATCACGGAAAAGGAACAATATTTTGACATTTTTATCTAAGTTTTAATGAAAATATTTGTATAGGGGACTGATTACCTCATTTGCCGCTGTTATGCTTCTGTTTCGGCCACAAAAGCACATTAAACTTTGTGGCTGTAACATTACATGCAGGGTGAATAAAAATGCCGCACTTTGAGGTCAGGATGCGATTACTCATCCAGATTCAAGATAAAATTTATGTAACAAAATAGGATTGGGTGCATTTTGATAACACATGTGCATCAGAATCTACAGAGGAACGTGTATCACGCCTCACTACTGTACCAGCCATTATTGCACCATGGACTATGATATTCATTTCTTTTATTTTTTAGACGTCTGGTGTCTAGTTTTCGTTATTTGTAAGCATGACAATAGCCTATCACATGACAATGGGATCCATTAAACTGCATGCAAGCGTCTACTAGCCATGCAGAGCACAACCATAACTGGTCCTGTCAAGTTCTTGTAGGGTGGCTTCGAGATAGAGTACACAAACAATAAATACGTCGAGATAATTTTGGGGCTGGGTGCATCCGATAACCAAGCCGCTGCCACTGCTCATGTATATGGTACACGATACCCTCAAACGCACCATCCCGATAAGAATGTTTTCCTTTACCTGGAGCCACACCTTCGGGAAACTAGTAATTTTCGTCCACAAGTTACGAATAGAAGTCGAACAAGTATTACACGTACTCTACAAACAGAGGACGCGAGTCTTAAAATCGTTCACCACCCATCTCGAAGAAGTATCCGTGAGACAGCCGGGGAGCTCCAGATACCTCAAAGACTGGCTGTTGAAGTTTTGTACAATCAAGACCTGCATCCATATAATTACACGTTAACTCAACACTAGAGGCAATAAGACAGCATTCGAATAGTGCAGTTTTGTGAATGGTTTTTGCGCCAAGTGGAAGACAACGAACATGTTATAAATAACGTGACATGAGCTGGCGAATTTAGATGCATTCGTGAAGGTATTTTCGACCTCCACAACAGCCATTATTGGTCGGAGCACAACCCACATGTTACCTTGCGGACGTGACTTTCAGGCACGCTTTGGGTTTGAATCGTGGGAGGATTACGTTTGAGCCCTTACCTATAGGTGGACAAGTTGGATGTGCCCATGTATCACATGTTTCTTTGCAATGCCTTACCTGGCGCATTAGAAAACTTGGCATTGGATGTTCAGCGACAACTATGGTTTCACATGATGATACACGTCCAATCTTTGGAGTGAACAGGTGTAACTATTTGAATGAAGCGTTTCAAGGGGAATTAATTGATTACGGAGGTCCAGCGTTCTGACTTCTACGGCCCCCAGAACTTAATCCACTAGAGTTTTATTTGTGGGGACACTTAAAGGAACACGTTTATAGTACTTCAACAATGTATTTACACGTCATAATAGCTCACGGCATGCCATTTAGGCAGTGCTTTGTGCTGATGTGTTGCATGCGTGGGGTCCAGCAAAGTATGATCCAGCCAACGGTGGAGTGTTTGAAAATGCAAGGTGGTCGCTTTGAACACCTTCTCTAAAGTGAACGTTGCTTGTATGTTTACGTGCCAGCACTATGAAGATAGGCTTTGACGTACATAATGGAATTATTGTGTGAAGCATAATGTCCAATCGAGTGTTGCCTACCTTTCGTGCTCTTTGTACTTCACTGAGTAGAGACGATGTTACCGTATCCATTGTTATTACCTGTTGACTTTATTTGTGTCATGGATGAAGCAAAGTGGTCATTTACGTCTGTACAAAGTTCATGTTATGTCTCAATATTTAACTAAAGGTAATAGTAACAGAAAAAAATACACGATATACCGGCTTGCGCAGGTGTAAACTGGATTAAAATTTTATGCTTTAACTGAAAAAAAAAATGTTTGGCGTGAAAGCGACTCGAACGTTAGCGAGTTTCCATATCTGTTCTCCCCACACCAATGCCTCGTCTCACTTCTTATATATATATTCTGTAATTCGTCTGTGTAAAATCTTTTGGCTATTTCTTCGCTATCGCTGCTCTTTAAGATGTAAGTTCTCGGGTTTGTGCACTCCACCTTGAAAAATGTGAATATGTCTGTTGGCCATTTCGGCAGGTGAGACTTCTCAGACATAGCATTTCTGCTTGCACAGATCCACCGTCTTACTACGAGTTCTGTATACATCATGTCTACATATATATTTCTCAACACAGTAACCCTGGCAACGAACACATTTCTCCCACCAGAGACCAGTCTGTTGATACCGTCACTGTAGAACATTTGATTTTCGTGATGGGAACACAACCTAGTCTCTGTTTAAAACATTCATTACTATCAAAGTGAAATCCTCGAAAGTGTTCTTTAATTTTCGGAAAAACTCCAACTTTGTCACATATTTTCAGGTTAACACTGCCGTTTCCTTCATTACTTCGCATGTTGTTGATGACAATACAATCATCGCCGTACACAAATTTCTTCCTTTACCGATTTCAATTGGTAGCACGTTTTCTGCTATTAGTAACTCGATTACACCACACTGTTTCTCATGCGCTGACATAGCTACGTTATATACAGCCCTGTTACATGCTACCATTCGGAGTTCTCTAGGGGCAGAGGGCTGTAAATTCCGTCAGCAAAGCAGTGAAGTCCACAGAGTGAGTAGTATGCATTGCATGTAATACCTCAGCCGATACTGAGAAAAGAGTAAATAATGGCATTACTTTTAAGCAGGTATTTGTCATTGCATTATTATATACATCAATGGGCTTCATCTTAATTGTACTATGTCCAGTTCGACTAGGACACTTGTACGAGCCTTGAAGTTTAAATTCATCTACTTACGGTTTTCTACTGTGGTGTTTAAACGTTCCAAAATACTCGCCTTCATGTGGGAGAATGTTGAGTAGGGTTTATTCCAGTAATGTTCCATTACTGACTTGAAATGTCTATTGCATAGCCGAGCGGTCTAAGGCGCTGCAGTCATGGACTGTGCGGCTGGGCCGGCCGCGGTGGCCGTGCGGTTCTGGCGCTGCAGTCCGGAACCGCGGGACTGCTACGGTCGCAGGTTCGAATCCTGCCTCGGGCATGGGTGTGTGTGATGTCTTTAGGTTAGTTAGGTTTAAGTAGTTCTAAGTTCTAGGGGACTTATGACCTAAGATGTTGAGTCCCATAGTGCTCAGAGCCATTTGAACCATTTTGTGCGGCTGGTCCCGGCGGAGGTTCGAGTCCTCCCTCGGGCATGGATGTGTGTGTTGCTTGCACACACATCCTGACCACTATTTAATGTGCTCAGTATGAGATGTGATCACCTCTGGCAGCATTACAGGCCTCAAAACGACGGGGTATGCTGTGAAAGATGCCATCAGTCTCACGTTGAGGCGATAACGTCTTTTTTCTGCAGAGCTGCTCGCACTCTTGGAAAGTGGTTGGTGGATGCTGAGGTGATGCACGCCGTCTCCCTAGTGCATCCCAGACCTGATCTATGGGATTCAAATTGATCAGGCAATATCTTCCGTTTCCAAGAAGACATCAACCACCTGTGCTCTATGAGGTCGAGAATTATCGTCCATCAGTACGTAGTCTGGGCCCACGCACCTCGCAACAACCGCAAATGAGGTCCTAAGATCTTTTCACGACACCTGACGGCAGTTCAACCTTGCCTGTTCACCCGTACAATTTCATGAAGAGAGATTCGAGTGATAAACATAATCCCTGCCCACACCATCAGTGATCCTCCTCGATATCGTTCTCTTTCCACAATGTTTGGGTCCCGAAATCCTGTTCCATGGCCGGCCGCGGTGGTCTCGCGGTTAAGGCGCTCAGTCCGGAACCGCGCGACTGTTACGGTCGCAGGTTCGAATCCTGCCTCGGGCATGGATGTATGTGATGTCCTTAGGTTAGTTAGGTTTAAGTAGTGCTAAGTTCTAGGGGACTGATGACCACAGAAGTTAAGTCCCATAGTGCTCAGAGCCATTTGAACCATTTTGAACCTGTTCCATGTTTTCCTCGAGATGCGAATCCAATGAGAATCACTCTGCAGACTAAATTGGGACTAATCTGTTTGACTACCCAGATGACATCAACATGTCATCTTGGTAGTCAAACAGATTAGTCCCAATTTAGTCTGCAGAGTGACTCCACTCTAGAGTGACTCCACTCTAGACGTTCTCTTCCGTGAAGACTCGTCAGAAGAGACGTATAGCAGGTCTCCTACAATAAAGGGCACCATTCCTAAGCCTTCTGCACACGGTTTGACTCGATACAACATGTCAAGTGGATGCTGCGAGCTCACATGCCAGTTTCCATGCAGTACTAAGGCGGTACCACCATGTCTGTACAGTCAAATAGCAATCCTCTCTTCTGAAGCCACACGTGATCAGTTGTGCCCTGGTCTTCGGGATGCAGTTTCGGTCTCTATAAACTGTCACCACATCCGAGCAACAACAGAACGATTCACATTAAGCCATTGGGTGAAATCAGTTTGCGACTGTCCTGCTTTCTTTCCTTCTATGCCCCTCCATAGCAGAGAGTCTGGTGGGCGGCTTCTCTGTGCCACACTACACCGTTTGTGATGGGTATACAGCGACTATGGATGTGAGGCTACGCGGCAAACACTACCTCGACTCATAGGTGCCCTGACGTCAGCGTTGGCATGGTAGTCCGTTGACCGGAATGCCATCTCCCGTACAGAACTAAACCGTACGGACATCTGATTGACAGTTTGTACAATTATATTAATTATATTATTAATTAGACACAGGACGTGGAAATAGCTGTTTGTTGCTTTCATTTTGGACACCAGTGTATATAAAATGCTTTTTTCATGTATTAGGTTACTTCTTTATAGATACAACAGTTTCTCAGTAACCTCCTGCCTTAGGCCGAGTGGGGATGGAACCAAGGGGAGGTTGGATTGCTCTACCCAATGACAACCAAAGACCCAGTAGCACCTGAAGCTATACTGAACTACATGTTTTGTCGATGTTCTACAGGGTGTGGGGGATGATGTGGATACCTAAAAGCCGGCACTACATCTTCCACGGTCTGTGGCATGTGCCATGGTACGTGTATAAATGGTGCACCGTTACTGGATCTGCAAGATGGTGATGATGATGATGATACAGTTCTTGACTTTTGAAATGTACCAACCCATTCAAGACAAGATCATATTTTATAATAACTAATATAAATTTTCGGTTATTTTTAAGTTGGATGGACATTGAATACTAATTTTATACCATTAAAACGCTATTTTTGGTAATTTGCAATATTTCCATCCCCTGCAATGCGGAAACAATTATTCCCAGAGAAAAAACGAACAGGACCTTTTACGTGGGAAATGCAATGTAGTTTTATTTAGAACTGGAAAAATTTTCACTAGAAGCCGCGATTTTCTAATTATCCGAGAGAAATGTAAAATAGTGACCTTTTAACGTTACCCATCCACGCAACGCTCACGCCCCAAAAGTGGGTATTTTCAGCATGTTTTTCATGACACTCCCCCTTACCACTGTACAAAATTTTATGAATACACGAAATTTTCCCCCTACTTATCCGTCGTTGACTTGCCCGAGCATGTCGCCAGGAGTTGAGTTCACAAGGCTACTACTGTCTGGATGACTGCACACGGCACTGTGATGCCGTCATCAGCCGCTGTATGGAAGTCTTTCGCAATCAGGAATGTTATTATTTAGGTCTTCTGATACCACAGCAAGGTTAAGTTAATTAAGAGCGCACACAAAAATTTTGAAACAGGATGAGATCACATCTTCCTATAAGAAACGAAGATCTAAAAACATTGGGGTGGCTTGTGTGCCCAAACCACATGTGTGTCCACAATGCAGGGGTATCTGTGGAAAGGCCAGTCAGACATATGGCTCCCGAAGACGGGCTGCAGCCTTTTCAGTAACTGTATGGGCAACAGTCTGGATAACCGAGCGAGGTGGCGCAGTGGTTAGACACTGGACTCGCATTCGGGAGGACGACGGTTCAATCCCGCGTCCGGCCATCTTGATGTAGGTTTTCCGTGATTTTCCTAAATCGCTCCAGGCAAATGCCGGGACGGTTCCTTTCAAAGGGCACGGCCGACTTCCTTCCCCGTCCTTCCCTAATCCAATGAGACCGATGACCTCGCTGTCTGGTCTCATTCCCCAAACCAACCAACCAACCAACAGTCTGGATAGTTCACTAAACTGGACTTGTAACATTAGCCTACATGCCCTTGCTGTGGTGATACTACGAATAGCTGAAAGTAAGGGAATCTAGAGCCGTTGTTTTTTCCCAGGACATGCAATTCTGCTGTATGGTTAAATGACTACAGCATCCTCTTGGGTAAAATATTCTAGAGATAAAATATGAGAGTGGTTTGAAAAGTTCTCGGAATCACCACGAGAGGTCAGTGCTAGCGCAACGAGTTGTTCACGTGATATTCATCGGACTGTTGCCTGTATACACTTGCCACGTCAGTGCTCTTGGAAGAGAGCTGTGGCGATGACGTGGCTCTGTTGTTGTTCCCGCGTACTGACTTGCGAAGATGGAAAAAATCGAGATTCGAGCAGTGATTAAGTACTTCGTAAAGAAAGGTATGAAAGCAAAGGACATTCACGCCTATTTCCAGCACACACTGGGGGACTCTGCTCCTTCATATGCAACTGTTGCCAAATGAACAAATGAATTTAAATTTCGTTGGGAGAGCTTAGATGATGATCCGCGCAGTGGTCGGCCAAGATGTGTCACTACTCCAGATATCATCGCAAAAGTGCCAAAAATTGGTCATGGAGGATCGCTGATTGAAAGTGTGTGAAATTGCTCACGCTTGCCGGATGTCATCTGAAAGGGTATATCATATTTTAACAGAAGAATTAGAAATGAAAACATTATCTGCGAGATGGGTGTCACGACTCTTGACACTGGATCAAAAACGCATGGGAATGGACGTACTGTAACAATGTTTGGCCCGTTTTAGGAGAAACGAACAAGATTATTTGCGCCAGTTTGTGACCGCAGATGAAACTTTGGTGTACTACACTCCTGGAAATTGAAATAAGAACACCGTGAATTCATTGTCCCAGGAAGGGGAAACTTTATTGACACATTCCTGGGGTCAGATACATCACATTATCACACTGACAGAACCACAGGCACATAGACACAGGCAACAGAGCATGCACAATGTCGGCACTAGTACAGTGTATATCCACCTTTCGCAGCAATGCAGGCTGCTATTCTCCCATGGAGACGATCGTAGAGATGCTGGATGTAGTCCTGTGGAACGGCTTGCCATGCCATTTCCATCTGGCGCCTCAGTTGGACCAGCGTTCGTGCTGGACGTGCAGACCGCGTGAGACGACGCTTCATCCAGTCCCAAACATGCTCAATGGGGGACAGATCCGGAGATCTTGCTGGCCAGGGTAGTTGACTTACACCTTCTAGAGCACGTTGGGTGGCACGGGATACATGCGGACGTGCATTGTCCTGTTGGAACTGCAAATTCCCTTGCCGGTCTAGGAATGGTAGAACGATGAGTTCGATGACGGTTTAGATGTACCGTGCACTATTCAGTGTCCCCTCGACGATCACCAGTGGTGTACGGCCAGTGTAGGAGATCGCTCCCCACATCATGATGCCGGGTGTTGGCCCTGTGTGCCTCGGTCGTATGCAGTCCTGATTGTGGCGCTCACCTGCACGGCGCCAAACACGCATACGACCATCATTGGCACCAAGGCAGAAGCGACTCTCATCGCTGAAGACGACACGTCTCCATTCGTCCCTCCATTCACGCCTGTCGCGACACCACTGGAGGCGGGCTGCACGATGTTGGGGCGTGAGCGGAAGACGGCCTAACGGTGTGCGGGACCGTAGCCCAGCTTCATGGAGACGGTTGCGAATGGTCCTCGCCGATACCCCAGGAGCAACAGTGTCCCTAATTTGCTGGGAAGTGGCGGTGCGGTCCCCTACGGCACTGCGTAGGATCGTACGGTCTTGGCGTGCATCCGTGCGTCGCTGCGGTCCGGTCCCAGGTCGAAGGGCACGTGCACCTTCCGCCGACCACTGGCGACAACATCGATGTACTGTGGAGACCTCACGCCCCACGTGTTGAGCAATTCGGCGGTACGTCCACCCGGCCTCCCGCATGCCCACTATACGCCCTCGCTCAAAGTCCGTCAACTGCACATACGGTTCACGTCCACGCTGTCGCGGCATGCTACCAGTGTTAAAGACTGCGATGGAGCTCCGTATGCCACGGCAAACTGGCTGACACTGACGGCGGCGGTGCACAAATGCTGCGCAGCTAGCGCCATTCGACGGCCAACACCGCGGTTCCTGGTGTGTCCGCTGTGCCGTGCGTGTGATCATTGCTTGTACAGCCCTCTGGCAGTGTCCGGAGCAAGTATGGTGGGTCTGACACACCGGTGTCAATGTGTTCTTTTTTCCATTTCCAGGAGTGTACTATACCCTAGAGACAAAATAATTGTTAAAGCACTGGAAACATTTTGGTTCTCCGCCTCCAAAGAAAGCAGACAATTCCTTCGGCGGGAGAGGTCATGGCATCAGTGTACTGGGATGCGAAGGGGATTCTGTTTGTGGGCCAATCAGACATATGGCTCCTGAAGACGGGCAGCAGCCTTGTCGGTGACTGTATGGGCAACTGTCTGTATAGTTGACTTAACTGGACTTGCAGCATCAGCCTACATGCCCTTGCTGGGCAAACAGTTACTGGAGAATACTATGCCAAATTCCTGGATGAATTACAACAAAAGATACACGAAAACAGGCCAGGTTTAGCAAGGAAGAAAGTCATCTTCCATCAAGACAATGCACGCCCTCACACATGTGCCGTCGCCATGGCAAAATTACACGAACTAAGGTATGAATTGTTGCCACACCCACGTTATTCAACTGACATTGCTCTGTCAGACTTGCATCTCTTCAAAAACTGAAAATTTTTCTTGATGGACAAAGATCCACTTGAAACGAAGAATTGATAGTCGGAGTAGACAACTATTTTGCAGACCTGAAGGAAACTCATTTTCGAGATGGGATCAAGGCACTGGATCATCGTTGTACCAAGTGCATTAATCTACAAGGAGACTACATTGGAAAATAAGAAAATCTTCAGTGGTGTAAGTACTTTTTTTCTATTCCTTCCGAGAACTTTTCAAACCACCCTCGTAGCTGGGATATTCAGGTGGGAACTACCCAGGAGGATGTCGTCAATAGGGAAAAAGTGGCAATCTATTGCTCGGGGGGTGGACTGTTAGATCCCTTAATCCGGCGGATGGGTTAGAAATTTAACAAGAGAAATCGGTAGACTGGAGTTAGGTACAGTGGGCATTACTGAAACTCGGTGGCATCAGAAAACGAACTTCTGGCCAAATGAGGACAGGAGTACAAATAGAAAATCAAAAATGGAGAACGCAGGATTAAGTCTAGTAATGAGAAAAAAATAGGAATGCAGATAAGCTATTTAAACAGCACAGTGAACCCATTTTAGTACCTGAGAAATACACGAAGCTAACAGCTACTATGGCAGTAGAAGTCTGTATGTCAACTACATCCAATACTGGTAGACCGAGACCTCAGCAGATGATCATGAATCAGCTTTGAGGCTGCACAAATACGCTCCACTTGGATGGTGTGGAGATAACAGCTTACAGTTCATCCTCGACACGTTCCTCTGTGAAGGAGTCCTGGCTGCATACCAGCCTCCCCCTCAACCGCGATGTTCCAGTGGGCAACAACGGCGGAACACAGCTATGAATTGCAAAGTTGAGTGCCTCTCGGTTCTGAAGTCACCAAGCTGGTAGGAAAGAGGCACATTATCTTCTTGTGGTTTCACTGAAACTCTCTAGAACGTAATTGTCTCTGGTTATAGCGACAAGGACAAAATGACGACATGAATGGACGTCCTACAGCCTCGTTAATTAAAAATCCGAGCATGCGCCGATGATGTGGTGGCTTAGGCTGCTTGATAGAATTTCCTTTCGTTTAAGGTTCTATTGAGCACTCCTTGCCTCGTTGAGGTAATTCAATATTATTCTGGGCGCTGAGATTGAATTTTTCTACAATGTTCGACTAATGGGCTCAGGCTGGCGTTGAAGTTTCTCAGCATTACTTCATACCACCCTGTTATGTTGCACGGGGCGTTTGTCCCTTTGCTTCCCTCACTTCGAGGTTGTATGTCAATGATCACCTGTTATCCTGCTTCCACTACATCGGCGGTATGCCTTGTTGACATTGAGGCGTAGCGCCGTATAACCGTCCTACCTTGGAGGCGGTTAAGTGGGAAATGTGTCTCAGAGCTGGAGAGTGACAGATGCCGACGCGAGACTGGACGTGCATGTAGTTTATGTATCAGCCGATAGAGGACAATATTGGATAGGTGACTGATATAGTTTCGATTGTGCCCACTAGAGTGCATTAAGTAATAGAATAGTTTTCATAAACTGTTGTAGTATTTTCATAAAGTGTTATTATGTCTTTTTGTGAATGTAAAATGTTATATATGTGTTTTAGCAGTATGAATGATGCATGAGTGTGATTTAAGGTTAATATGAAGATAATTGTTTAACGAGTTATGTAGTAGGATTTAGTGTGGGAACATTTAGAAGAAGTATGGATATGGACAAAGCGGATCTTTGTAGAATAGATTTGTAAAGTAAGTTTATGGTAAAGGGAAAGTCAATTCAGGTATAAATAACAACTTTATGCATAAGCAACTTTATGCATAAGCAAAACTTCAGCATATTAGATAATTACGTCGGTAAAAAGTGCAGTCGTTAGGTTTACTATTTTGCCATTGGTTATTGATGAAAAGCGAGGACTGACGCGGGAGAGTGTTGTTTTGAGATTAGCTGTAGAGTAAACTGACCAATGGTAAAGCAATATTATTCGCGCGCCTTTCTCTGCTGGTAGAGAAGACTTAGAGTATTCTAGGGAGGAGTCGAAGCCTAGCCATTAAAGAGATCGGACGTGTGCAGTAGTAGTTCGATGGAAATGATAAGTTGCCGGATCTAGCAGTGTTTCATACATCAAAAGTGTAGGAAAGTGCAGGCATAATTATTCCGATGTGTGTGTAGAAATTTCGGAATTTTTAAGTGAATTTTGTAACGAGAAAAGACATATATTCCGCGTGGCAAATTGAGCAGGTCGGTGGCTAAAAAACTGTGATTACGTTTGGTACCGACGGACTTAATATTTGGCGAGCATTTTCAATCAAAAACAATCAGTATTTTTGCAGCTATTACGTTTTCGGGAAATGCAACACCATAAACTTGCTAACATGAGTGAAAGGGATTGTGAATGACTGTGTTAAGACTAGGACGGGCATGGCAGTGATACTTGTTCACCTACGTTTCAGAATATATTATTTGACGACAAAATTTCCAACCATTCATTTCCTGTTTCTCCCGAAACGTCGATTAGTGACTTTAATTGCAGCCTGGTTCACGTAGAAGAACAGTAGGTTTCATTCGGCTTCCCTACTGATGATATGCTGAGACAATGTTCACAGGTAGGTGTAGGTCCGTCGTAAAGGGACGGAAGGAACCGCGCCGCCGCAACATTCCGACTGGCACACCGACCCCTGGCTTGCCTCCTCGCCTCTGAGCTCGCCAGACAAAACTTTAAAAAATTTAAGAATGTACGAGAAAATTGTTCTGCAGTGTAACACTATTATTGCACCGAAGTTACATGGTACAAGGAGAGGAGAGTTTTTATACATACATAAGTAACTGGATCAACACTTCTCCCCTGACTTATATATGAAGTAGAATTTTAGCCATATACTTTATTACGTCAATGTAGTTGTGGGGCGGCAAATAACTTGTAAAAAATAAATTGCTGTATAAATGCTTGCATGTTGAATCAGTTTCTGGCTTTTAGAATGTTGTTAATGCTGTCTTTCGCCGTTCTCAACACTGGCTCTCTATTTACTTTTTTAGAACCCAGAAAGTGATTTAACAAAACATGAAGCCTGTAATTAGAGTTCCTAGTGCCCACTTCATCTGAGAATACCATTATAGCTGCAGCTTATAGCTCTGAGGAATTAGGAGATTGTCCGGGATTTCTAATCAAAAAAGATTTTCCAAAATAGTTGAGTATATTCTGAAATTTACTGATAAAAAACACAAGTATCCCTACAACCTAACTAACAGAGCAGTTCAGAGTCTAATGCACTGATGCAACTATAAATGTCCGAATTAAATGTTAAAAAGAATGCTCCCATTATTTGATGAAAATATTTCATCAAACGCCACGCTAAATAATTGGTAGAATGTCTGTCCCGTGGCGGCACGTGAAAATACGACAATACGCAAACTGAAGCTAGTTAATGAAAATCATCCCAGAATTAACCCATCACTTGAAATGATTTCATGGTTCCACGTATCTCTAGTAACTTAATACGGCGTGTTATTCAGCGTCTGGAGAGAACTGGGGCCTTGCCTCCTCGCGCAACGTTCTTATAGCCGCGGTGCGGACGGCTAAGGGAACGCCTGATCAAATCGGCTCTCCCGACTAGCTGCTGGGCTAGTAACGCACCACTTCAAGTTGCATAATAAATTATAGCTTCCTTTGCTGATGGCCGATGAAGCTCTTAATTTAAACGTGCATTCAGCACGCAGGTAAGTATTGATAATAAAATTTTTACGTGGCTAAGTTAAATATTTTTGGCGAGAGAATTAATTTAATTACACTGCACGCAGTAGCTGAGCTCTGAACTGGCCCTTTTGAGATCCGCTATCGCTATAATTTTATAGGTATTCAAAAGAAACTTTTCACATCTTCATAGTCATAGCGGACCTCCAACCTATTTAAATCTAAACATCCTAGCCTTATTTATTAGCCTACTTAATCTATCTTGCTTCCTTCAGTTTTTAGACGAAAACCAGAAAATCATGAATTTCCACTAAAATCTTAATTTGTGAAATCCAAAGCACTGTTTTTATTAAATCATTCTGAAAGATGAATCTAAATATAAATTTTGAAGTCTCTAGCTCTTTTCTGTTGCGCCAATGATTTTTTCAGAAAAACGTCCAAATTTCGAAAATGGCTGAAGTTATCGAACTGATATTTAACACACATTAATTTAGTATTATTCCTGACATGCTAGAAAAGTTTTAGGTCATTTGCTTGATTTTTAAGGAATTCCGCAACATTTATGACGTCAGAGCTAGTTACAGCAGACTGGCTGGCACACAAGGGAAACTGATGTGAATTTACTACAGTGTGAGTAGGCTGCTTCCCTACATCAGCCAGCTGTGTGAGATCTTCTTTCCATTTCAGGTCTCACTCATTCTTCATCTTTCCTATCCACAAAAATTTCGACCTCTTCTTTCCAGACATGAAAATTTTCTGTCATGGCTATCAAGCCATGAGTTATGTAACCATTCTATCTACCGATTAGTGAAGAAAAATACCTAATGTGACAAACCTAATAGTGACAAACAATAGAGAAGTATGGCGTAATTAAGATACAAATGTATTTGAGTAACAATTATGTATAGTACCCTGGTAATATAGTAAGTACAAAGTGTTGTTTTATTGGAAATGGTCCACCAACAGTAATTTAAAAAGATATATGAATTCATGTACAAGCAGGATCTGAAGTGGTAGTGAAACCTAGTGTATGCATTAGAGCTAACTAAGAAATAGTAAAAGAGATTGCTTAGTGTTAGGAAAAATATGCAGATAAGTTGTAAGATTAAACTTATCTGGGGTAGCAAGGAAAGGCAGTGTAATAGAATTGAGCAGTGTTTGTGGTTGAGACGTGAAGGACACGTCCCTGAAGTATTTATAAGGTTGGAGCTGGCCATTATTTTAGTGTAGTGTGTGACAGGATACACCTACACATATTGAGGTTATGAGTTGGAGGCGTGAATGCGACCATAGGTACCCTTACGTTAGATGAGACAGAGTAGCTCATGGTGTCCTATAGGTTTAAGGAATTTAGCATTACGCTCGTCCATAATTACTTGATGCACTTTAGTGGAAGGTCGAGAGAGACTACCTGTGGTTTCAGCGTCCGATCGAGTGGAAATGGATTGCCACGTGAGCAAACTGATCAGCTGCAATACGCTAAAGATATGAAATAAATATGCTATCCTATGCTTTAAATATTAATAGAGTGAGTGTTAAATAAGTACATACACTAGCAAAATAAATAAATAACATACTGACAGACGTGAAACATTATTTTAGCTCAGCATAAATACACTTCAAAGTAAGTAAGTACCTAATTGCAGATGTGGAACTAAAACAACAGCAGAGGACCAATAAGTGGATTTTGTAGTCAACTAAACGTAGTGTGTTTTGAACACTCAGAACTGTACTATTACCAAAAGTTACTCACATGTACAAAGAAGCTGAGAAAACAACCACTAATCATACTCATACTATCTCTAAGAATAAGGTAATCAAAGATGAGTCAGTTAAGTGCTTAAAATACAAATGTATCAGGAATGTACCGAGCATTGGTTCAGTGTTCCGGCCCAGAAATAATAAATTGAAATTAAATATGATTTATGATTGTATGCCTTGAGCATAAATTTTCTCTAGTACGTGACTAACGGCGTTTTGAGCCATTTGTTTACCGATTTTATGACAGTTAAGTAACCGTAAGAGTAAAATTGAATAAGTTCTGTTAACTTTGTTCCAGCAAAATGTTGAAGGATAAAATGTATATATCCCCATTTCATTGTGACCCACCCATAGATATTAAGTGAACAGAGTCTGAGGCACTCTTTTTGTTTGTTCTACAGGACAAACCAGATAATGGCAGCCTGGTAGCTGCGTGAAAGCGTGGAGTGACTTGGACACAACTCACAGTGACCCCTCCCCTTTCCCCCATGTAATTTAGAGAGAACGTGAAGGACGCACACCATAGCAACTTCCCCTCCTCTACCCTTGTGAATGGAAGTGTAGGACGCCAGCCAAAGCGGCTACAACCACGTGTGTAAAAATTATTTGTGAACTTTTCTTTCAGGTTTAGAAAAGACTGCTAAGAGATAATCATCTGTTTATGTATCATGTTATTTTCTTTGAATTTGTATATGTAAAAATGTACTTAATGTATTTAATGGATCTAAGATTTTCATAATTTTTCAATTTGTATGTGTTTGTTTGTCTAAGGTAATATGTATGCCAAAATATTTCATTGACTTTGTTTAAAATTTTGAGTAATGACATTGTTTAAAAGGCAGTGAACATGCCCACAATTTAAATAATTAATGTAGGTAATTAGTTTTCTTTAATGTTTCTACATGTTTATATTTCAATTTTGATTTTTCATAGGGAGTTAAACTGTACTCTTGCTTCCCTTTTTGTAATTAATTTTTTTTTCATTCATTAACATTCATAAACAAAAAATTTAAGTAGAGGGTGATGTAGGGAAGCAGCCTACTCGCGCTGTAGTAAATTCACATCAGTTTCCATTGTGTGCCAGCCAGTCTGCTGTAACTAGCTCTGACGTCATAAATGTTGCGCAGTACCTTAAAAATCAAGCAAATGACCTAAAACTTTTCTAGCATGTCAGGAATAATACTAAATTAATGTGTGTTAAATATCAGTTCGATAACTTCAGCCATTTTCGAAATTTGGACGTTTTTCTGAAAAAATCATTGGCGCAACAGAAAAGAGCTAGAGACTTCAAAATTTATATTTAGATTCATCTTTCATAATGATTTAATAAAAACAGTACTTTGGATTTCACAAATTAAGACTTTAGTGGAAATTCATGATTTTCTGGTTTTAGTCTCAAAACTGAAGGAAGCAAGATAGATTAAGTAGGCTAATAAATAAGGCTAGGATGTTTAGATTTAAATGGGTTGGAGGTCCACTATGACTATGAAGATGTGAAAAGTTTCTCTTGAATACCTCTAAAATTATAGCGATAGCGGATCTCAAAAGGGCCAGTTCAGAGCTCATCTACTGCGTGCAGTGTAATTAAATTAATTCTCTCGCCCAAAACATTTAACTTAGCCACGTAAAAATTTTATTATCAATACTTACCTGCGTGCTGAATGCACGTTTAAATTAAGAGCTTCATCGGCCATCAGCAAAAGAAGCTATAAATTATTATGTAATTTGAAGTGGTGCGTTACTAGCCCAGCGGCTAGTCAGGAGAGCCGATTTGATCAGGCGTTCCCTTAACCGTCCGCACCGCGGCTATATATATAAGAACGCTGCGCGAGGAAGGAAGTAGTAATGGGCTAAACTGCGATTTTCTGATATCAGTGATTTCTGTGAATGCTACTTTTCAGTATCTGTTATTCTTAACTGTGATTTGTCGCAGTTAAGAGTCGCAGTTAAGGAACCTAAGTCGCGTATCCCTCCGCCACTGCTATTTCTGCTACTTCTGCGACTTCTGCTACTTCTGCGACTTCTGCGATTTCTGTGACTTCTGCTACTTCTGCGATTTCTGTGACTCCTGCGATTTCTGCGACGTACCACCGTATGAAAAAGTTACATCTGTTCACACAGAAAATTGCATCTCAACAAACCTGTCATTGGTAAGTATGTTTTACGTTTATTCTTCCGTTGGCTTTAATTTTGTATTAAAGAAACAACTGTGAAAATATTAATAGTGTAATTAATATGTAAGTAGCCGCACAGTACCGTAATAGTTCGTGTTTAGAAAATGAATTCTAACATATTGTTATGTCCATAGGTACCTGAACTACATTTCAGTCACTCAGTAAAGTGATAATTCAAAATATCATTGTCAACAGATCTGAAGAAATTGCCAGTTTTTAGACCGTTTTCGTCAGACGAGAGGTTAGTTTCTAAGCGTTTTGATGGACTTAATTACTTCTGTGAGATCGTTCTTGCGAATGTGATATAGCAAATATTAGCAAATGTGATATAGCAAATATTAGCAATCTACTCTGTCAATTATATTGCTAGTAATTAGTGACAGCAAAAATTGTTTAATAATCCTTGTGTTTTTGCAGACGCAGTTCTGACTGATTACTGGTTGCTGTACATATCTATCCACATCAAGGCTGTTGAGAGAGACTCTTGAAGATTCAAGACAGCTCTTAGAGGATTTGCAGTTTAAAAGTGAACTAATTATGAAATAAGTGTGTGACTGATTAAAGTGTTTTATTGAAGTTGTTGTGCGATTTTAAAGGAATAATAAATGTTAAATACATTGAGTGAATTATAAAAATCTCATTTTCCACATGTTAAGCCGTCCTATACCCGTAATTTTCCGCCACTTATTTATTGGTAAACACTTGTTGGATACCGAACCCCCCCCCTTTCTCCACAATCTTGGTGTGACACTGACCTGTAACATATCCCGAAGTCTACAATATGCATTTTGAGGCTGTTGATATGAAAGTGGGAAGTACAGATCTTCCAGTTAAATCAGGAATAGCCTAAGTGCATTACTTGAAAGTGACACAGGAAAAGCTTACTTATGTAGGTGGTAGTAGTGTCGGCAAAAAGTTCTTGTGTGTGAAGTTGCCATGTAGAACACCAGGTGTAAAACTTTTCTCCCGAGTCTTGAACTGTGTCGGAACAAAAGTGAGGCATTCATATGACTGTTTTCATTTCTCTACACTTATACAGATGTCTGAGTTCAGCTGTGTTAACATTGCAAAGTCCTGTAGGCATGTGGAGTATTAACCAAAACTGTCATATTGGAAGCAGAATCAAACACATTTGTTACGTTACTTGATATTTTCAGGAGAAAAAGGCAATGTTGCTTCTTATTAATATAATACATACAGAGTCACAGCAGTATTTGACCAACCATAACTGATGCTGAATGTGCATGTCGTCATATAATATGAAGGGCTTATTTCAATAGTGGTACAAGTCCATTACCTACACTTTTCTGTCTATAATGCTTCTGAAATTAGTGATCCAAACAAACATAAATAAAGGTTCATCTCTAGCAAGAAGCCATATGCTTGAATATTTCTGGTATCTCAACTGCGGATTTTTCAGCACTCATTTAACTTTACGACTCAATATCTCAAAATTAACAAAAATGGACTTGTACCACTATTGAAATAAGCCCTTCATATGCACACACAGCACATCGATCTCGTGAGGTACAAGGCTCTCATAACGAAGTACGTACGTCGGTCAACAGATGACACTAGGAAAAGTGTGTTAACTGCGCTTTTTAGTTGCTACTTGCGACTCTTAGTTGCGATTTGTCACAGAAATCGCAGTTTGACTCGGTAGCGAATAGCGTAGTATGAACTTTGCTCAACAGATGGCAGTGCTAACTGCGCTTTTTAGTTGCTACTTGCGACTCTTAGTAGCGACTTGTCACGGAAATCACAGTTAGACTCCATAGCGTACCGCAGAGATGGGCGTAGTACGAACTTCGGCCAACAGATGCCACTGTTAACCGCGCTTTTTAGTTGCTACTTGCGACTCTTAGTTGCGACTTGTCACTGAAATCGCAGAAAGCAGTGCTAAATTCGACCAATAGATGGCTCACGTCTTTGAATGTGAAATACTACTTGCGACTGCTAACTGTGACTGAAATCGCAGTTAGATTCTGTAAAGTTGCTACTGTGATATCTGTGACTTCTCAGTCACTGCGATTTCTAACAGATACGCGATTTCCTGCCCACCACTAGAAGGAAGGCCCCAGTTCTCTCCAGACGCTGAATAACACGGCATCTGTGTCGGGAGTCGCGTCGCATCGGTATCACTGCTACAAACAGCCTCGGGTGCCGTATTAAGTTACTAGAGATACGCGGAACCATGAAATCATTTCAAGTGAAGTGTTAATTCTGGGATGATTTTCATTATCTAGCTTCAGTTTGCGTATTGTCGTATTTTCACGTGCCGTCGCGGGAGAGACATTCTACCAATTATTTAGCGTGGTGTTTGATGAAATATTTTCATCAAATTATGGCGAGCATTCTTTTTAACATTTAATTCGGACATTTATAGTTGCATCAGTGCATTAGACTCTGAACTGCTCTGTTAGTTAGGTTGTAGGAATACTTGTGTTTTTTATCAGTAAATTTCAGAATATACTCAACTATTTTGGAAAATCGTTTTTGATTAGAAATCCCAGACAATCTCCTAATTCCTCAGAGCTATAAGCTGCAGCTATAATGGTATTCTCAGATGAAGTGGGCACTAGAAACTCTAATTACAGGCTTCACGTTTTGTTAAATCACTTTCTGGGTGCTAAAAAAGTAAATAGAGAGCCAGTGTTGAGAACGTCGAAAGACAGCATTAACAACATTCTAAAAGCCAGAAACTGATTCAACATGCAAGCATTTATACAGCAATTTATTTTTTACAAGTTATTCGCCGCCCCACATAGTGATTTGTTGGCGTGAATGTTTAGTACTTCAGCTTCCGAAGGAATCTTGCACGAAAGGTAACATATATTAAATTAACCTGAATGAAACAAATGCAACACAAATGTGTATCCTACATCTCCAACTAGTATATGCAGGGTGGTCCATTGATAGTGACAGGGCCAGATATCTTACGAAATAAGCATCAAGCGAAAAAACTACAAGGAACGGAACTCATCTAGCTTGAAGGGGGAAACCAGATGGCGCTGTGGTTGGCCCGCTGAATGGCGCTGCCATAGGTCCAACGGATATCAACTGCGTTTTTTTAAAGAGGAACCCCCATTTTTATTACATATTCGTGTAGTACGTAAAGAAATATGAATGTTTTAGTTGCACCACTTTTTTCGCTTTGTGATAGATGGCGCTGTAATAGTCACAAACGTATAAGTACATGGTATCACGTAACATTCGCCAGTGCGGACGGTATTTGCTTCATGATACATTACCCGTGTTAAAATGGACCGTTTACCAATTGCGGAAAAGGTCGATATCGTGTTTGATGTATGGCTATTGTGATCAAAATGCCCAACGGGCGTGTGCTATGTATGCTGCTCGGTATCCTGGACGACATCATCCAAGTGTACGGACCGTTCGCCGAATAGTTACGTTATTTAAGGAAACAGGAAGTGTTGAGCCACATGTGAAACGTCAACCACGACCTGCAACAAATGATGATGCTCTAGTAGGTGTTTTAGCTGCTGTCGCGGCTAATCCGACACATCAGTAGCAGACAAACTGCGCGAGAATCGGGAATCTCAAAAACGTCGGTGCTGAGAATGCTACATCAACATCGACTGCACCCGTACCATATTTGTGTGCACCAGGAATTGCATGGCGACGACTTTGATCGTCGTGTACAGTTCTGCCACTGGGCACAAGAGAAATTATGGAACGATGACAGATTTTTTGCACGCGTTCTATTTAGCGACGAAGCGTCATTCACCAACAGCGGTAACGTAAACCTGCATAAAATGCACTATTGGCCAACGGAAAATCCACGATGGCTGCAACAAGTGGAACATCAGCGACCTTGGCGGGTTAATGTATGGTGCGGAATTATGGGAGGAAGGATAATTGGCCCCCATTTTATCGATGGCAACCTAAATGGTGCAATGTTTGCTGATTTCCTACGTAATGTTCTACCGATGTTACTACAAGATGTTTCAATGCATGACAGAATGGCGATGCACTTCCAACATGATGGATGTCCGGCACATAGCTCGCGTGCGGTTGAAGCGGTATTGAATAGCATGTTTCATAACAGGTGGATTGGTCGTCGAATCACCATACCATGGCCTGCAGATTCACCAGATCTGTCGTCCCCGGATTTCTTTCTGTGGGGAAAGTTGAAGGATATTTGCTATCGTGGTCCACCGACGACGCCTGACCATATGCGTCAGCGCATTGTCAATGCATGTGCGAACATTACGGAGGGCGAACTACTCGCTGTTGAGAGGAATGTCGTTACGCGCATTGCCAAATGCATTGAGGTTCACGGACATCATTATGAGAATTTATTGCATTAATGTGGTATTTACAGGTAATCACGCTGTAACATCATGCGTTTTCAGAAATGATATGTTCACTAAGGTACATGTATCGCAGTGGAACAACCGGAATAAAATGTTGAAACGTACCTACGTTCTGTATTTTAATTTAAAAAACCTACCTGTTACCAACTGTTCGTCTAAAATTGTGAGCCATATGTTTGTGACTATTACAGGACTATCTATTACAAAGCGAAAAAAGTGGTCTAACTAAAACATTCATATTTCTTTACTTACTACACGAATATGTAATAAAAAATGGGGGTTCCTGTTTATAAAAACGCAGTTGATATCCGTTTGACCTATGGCAGTGCCATCTAGCGGGCCAACCATAGCGGTATCTGGTTTCCCCCTTCAAGCTAGACAAGTTTCGTTCTTTGTAGCTTTTTCGTTTGACGCTTATTTCGTGAGATATTTGGCCCGGTCACGATCAATGAACCACCCTGTATATAGGTTCTCATGTTACTGACCTACTGGCGGGACTGCTTTAGGTTCTAGTAATAGTACATGCTTTTAATTATGGAAATTTCTTTAGTTACTACTGGGCACTTAAACCAAGAAATACCACAGAATGCTGGGCAAAACGTATTATGTGGGTGGGAATCTAGCTCACACTCATACCCGTAAATTATTCCCGAATATTTGTTAAATACAGTGGCGCAAGATTCTAAGAGGTCTCTCAACTCGGTTTACTGCGGAACATTAATGCAGTTAGATTCCTGGTATTCCCCTTGTCTGATACAGGACTGGTTTGTACATTTATCCTGCCCATAATGCGGGCAACGAGACATTATCAGCGAGTTCACTCACAAGTCGCGCCTGCGCTTCTGCACAAAGCTTGCCATGGCATGCTGCTGTGGTGATCAAGAGTACTGGCAGAAAGGCCAAGCACTACATCCCATCTTCCTAGAAAATCAATCCCAACAATAAACAAAGTGGTGAAGCCATCTGCCATGAGGAGTGGGTATGAAACATTCAGTTCCCCTAATTTTATATCAAGTAGTTTCTCGTGCTTAACGGGTTAGTATCTGGGACGCACACCTTTCACTAGCTTACAAGCAGGTGCTGGAAAATTAGGAATACTATTCTGCTTACCAATGTGCTTAAATACCTTCGAAGGCACAGTGCTGATTCGCGTGGCTGCAGCTTAGATTACAAGTATTGGCAACCCATGTGTATTTGCCTGAACTTGTGACTGCGCGTGTGTCTTTCTCTCTCTTCAAATTCTTTAAGTTAATGCTCCTTCATGTCTATGCCATCATTACATCACAATATGTGGTGTCACCGCCAGACACCACACTTGCTAGGTGGTAGCCTTTAAATCGGCCACGGTCCGCTAGTATACGTCGGACCCGCGTGTCGCCACTGTCAGTGATTGCAGACCGAGGGCCACCACACGGCAGGTCTAAAAAGACTTCCTAGCACTCGCCCCAGTTGTACAGCCGAATTTGCTAGCGACGGTTAACTGACAAATACGCTCTCATTTGCCGAGACGATAGTTAGCATAGCCTTCAGCTACGTCGTTTGCTACGACCTAGCAAGGCGCCATTACCAGTTTATATTGAGATTGTAATTATGGATCATCAAGAGCGATGTTCTCCAGTTATGGATTAAAGTTAAGTATTCCAGAAGCTATGTACTATTTATTGCTACTATAATTACTTTACATTGTTCCAGACCTCACGCCAGTCTGCGTGAGCTTAAACGCGTGCATTTCGGCCTCCTCTAGCAACACGGTGTTGGCTCTTCTGCCAACACATCACAATACATGTACGGTATTACCCACACCTCTACTATGTTTTAAGGCCGTCCCTGCATGGCACCTTCCATCCTGACTTAGTTTATCAGCTTGTAGTTGCTTAGTTCAGAACGAACTTCCGTTATGGCCACTCCATGGTCACAGTTTCGTGACCTCTGATCATGCCTATCATTAGGTAGATCTCACCACCTGCCGTTGGACTGCTGATTTTCTTGATTACGCCCATGCTGGTTGTTTTGGTTATGATTGTCTAGACAGCGATCGCGCCCTTCGCGATCTAGTATAAGGCTACGTGAGCACGTCTGATTACTTGATGGCGGTGTCTGTTTTCTGAATGCTCAAAACTGCGACTGTTATTATTAGATGCGTGAATACTACTATTGAACTGCGGGGAGCGCGTAGAATGTCCAGCTCTCATGTCTTCTTGTATAAGGTTAATGTTATCTACAATGGATAGAAATGCGTTGAGATCATCCTTGAGCTGACACATTAGCCTTTAAAATTCTGAGGACGTCACGGTTAGTGATCAACTTATCCCAGTATATTTTGTTATTGAGATAATTTTGAAAATAGCGACGCAAACTACCTCGCTATTCACTGATCATTTTGGTGTTAAAAACTCCCTTATGGAAGCGCTCATGGATGGCCTGGGACTGATACTTTAATGGAAATGCTTACTTTAACTCCTCATGAGAAGAACAGCTACCCACAGCTTCGGTTTCATACAGAGCTCCTTCACCTTGTATAAAATAACAGACAAATTTTATTTTTGGTACGTCATTCTACACGCAAGTTAATATCCTGTAAAATGAATGGATAAACACCATAGGGTTTATGCTTTTCTTGTCAGTGTTGAATACGTGTAAGTACAGAGGTTTAATCATATTTTCCTCCAACATTGGTTCAAATGGCTCTGAGCACTATGGGACTTAACTTCTGAAGTCATCAGTCCCCTAGAACTAAGAATTACTTAAACCTAACTAACCTAACGACATCTCACACATCCATGCCGGAGACAGGATTCGAACCTGCGACCGTAGCGGCCGCGCAGCTCCAGACTGTAGCGCCCAGGACCGCTCGGCCACTCCGGCCGGCCCTCCAACATTGCATTTGTAGTCAGTGCAGTGGTATGTGAGCCATGCGACACCTCATTGTTGGTTGTCTCGACTAATGGCTTGGTCTGGTTCGCGATATAGCGACAGCGTTTTGCCCTAAATACAGGATAATTACATGTGTTTGACAGATTGCCTGATACTACATTCCGATTAATTCGGCTGAAGTCCTGCCTGGCGGTAGTAATTCTCACCGACTCATGCCCCACCTGATTTTATCAGATGTGACTGAATCTTTTATTGCTGTTACTTGTTTGTGGAGATTTTTCATGTGGGTATCGTGCTCCTGTGGTGGTGTCAACTTCACCAACACATCTACCAGATTCCCGGTTTCAGGTTTGAAATTTAAGTTAAAAAAAACGGTTCAAATGGTTCTGAGCACTATGGGACTTAACATCAGAGGTCATCAGTCCCCTAGACGTAGAACTACTTAAACCTAAGGATATCACACACATCCATGCCCGAGGCAGGATTCGAACCTGCGACCGTAGCAGTCGCGCGGTTCTGAACTGAAGTGCTTAGAAGAGCTCGGCCACCGCGGCCGGCATTTAAGTTCAGCTAAATCAGTTTGTCATTTTCAGAAAGCCATTTGGCCATTCCGTCCGTAAGTGACTGCTGATGACGGGCACGGTGGCCGAGTGGTTCTAGGCGCTTCATTCCGGAACTGCGCGACTGCTACGGTCGCTGGTTCGAATTCTGCCTCGGGCATGTATGTGTGTGAAGTCCTTAGGTTAGTTAGGTTTAAGTAGTTCAAAGTTCTAGGGGACTGATGACCTTCGATGTTAAGTCGCATAGTGGTCAGAGCCATTTGAACCATTTGACTGCTGATGTTTTTCAAACTGTTCCATGCTAATTAGACTTGCAAGCTAACATCCCAAAGATGTTCGGGCTCACATGCGGTTCCTCCTCGTCGAAATCTCTTGGCTCAAACTCATCTAGGGGTTGAACCGCACGTGTCGCATTACACGCACTCAATTACACACTTGTGACCCTTCGGTTAAATTGTCTGGCTGATGGCAACTTTGCGAAATAAGAAGTTAATATAACATATAATAACAGTAATAATAATATCGGAAACTAAATTAACGCCCCATAAATGATTTAGGCCACACAGCTGCCATTTGGTTAGAATAATGTTTATTCAGAAAGCAAACTAGTAGCGAAGGTGGTCGAATTTAGAACTACTATTACGCTCGATCGCATATCCATTTGACACAGTTCGATCATTCACAATCTCATCGTGAATTAAAAGTCCAACACCACCTCGTTAACTACCCAAAATGTTAAAGAGTTCTCACAAGGCGCGCGGCTGCTCACCGCTCAGAGACTAAGTCCCGCGATACCACACAAAGCGAAAGTTTCTAAGTCGTTTCACTTCCTAGCAGTCTAAAGACCGACTGTCCCCTTTCACGTCTCAATCCGAACTGTGCCCTTTGGTGTCTCCAGCTGAACTGTCCGCTTTCGCGTCTGCACCAGCACACTGTCCCCGTGCCCGTCCCCGGCAGCGTTTCCGGTGCGCCGAATATCCTCGCTCAACTGACTAGAGCAGTTCCCTTTCCTGAAGCCGTCCCTCTGACTGGCTACAGCTTATTCTTCATTATTTCAAATTTTAACATATTTAAATCATCAAAGGTTGACCACTTTCACATTCTACATAAAGTAACAATAATATTCATTACATAATACTCGTTAACTACTTTTACGAAAAACCAATACAATTTCCTTCTTAACTTTGAATTTCACGGCCATTAGCCTTGTACCAATGTGCTTTCTGACAAATAAATAAATAAAAAAAGTAGCTCTTATGCACTAAACCTTACAACAAATATTATATTACCTAATGATTCAATAAGGTGTCATGCTGTCATCGTTCAATGTGTTTTGTGTGGGGGAAATGATTGTTAGATGCTTAACAGAAAATACTGATAATTTAAATTTACTATATCTTTTAAACAAGTCAAGTTAGAAAGTTGATATTTACAACGTTTGTCATTTTAATGATACGCTTCTATATGAAATATCGATTGTTAAGGTAGACCAAAGCGTTCTGATTTTAGCATTCAGGTCTTTGTTCCAAAACTTTTTAATTTCACTCTAAAAGTAGATCCTAAACTATTGTAGATATGATGAATATTCAAGTTTTATTGGTATCATTATGAAAATTTATGGAGGATTGCAGATTAACATTACTGTGGCTGCATTCCATGCACTACTACAGAATTAAATAGTTTTCGTAAATGTTACCCTTTATGGCCGATCTTAG
Source organism: Schistocerca piceifrons (assembly GCF_021461385.2). Lineage (NCBI taxonomy): Eukaryota > Metazoa > Arthropoda > Insecta > Orthoptera > Acrididae > Schistocerca > Schistocerca piceifrons. The sequence goes on along the minus strand of NC_060149.1, from coordinate 35,208,446 downwards.
GTCCGCCATATTTAACACTGCTACGTCTCCTTGGCCACAAAAGCCTTCTACTCGGTTTCTCTATGACGTAGGTTCTCGTCTGTCTCACTCGCACACTACACCGCTTAGGCCTCAAGACACAATAGATGCCTGTGAGTTTCCCCATCTCGTGGTGAATCTTCGCCCTTTTGTGGCACCCGCTCCTGGACGACAGGGTTCGTTTCACAATTCCTGAAGGTTGACCATTTTGAACATATACTTGAATGAGAGCGGAATGCTCGTTAACTCACACATATCCACTTCATAACATTTTGCGTGCCATATATGTTATGAAGTAGCACCCAAATGTATAAGACACAAGTTCATAATACAATAACATAAATATCCTAAGCGCCAGATCAATAGTGTAATTATTTGTAGTGGTGTATATGCAGCGGGCTTTAAATTTAAAGAAACTTATATCTAACACAAATTATTAGCTGTGGCAAAATAATTAAATGCCAAATAAAACTATACATCTATCAAAATCGACTGTCTATTGAAATGCCACAGAAATATCAGCGCCACTGCACTCTCTTTCACTGAACCTTATTGTCACAACGAAGTCTCCAGCGGCGCTTCACAGATTCGTAGCCCAGTACCCTGCCGAAATTCTGTATGGCTCTGCATTCCACCGACAACGTTTTTCACTAACAAATCTGTTGAAATTCGAATCGGGTATAGATACCAGAAAACCAACACTTTCGGAAACCACCCAGGATCTGTAATGAACGCTTCCCCCAGTGGAATCGATACAAACAGATCTAAACTACACAGTAAACAACTGATTTACAGAGTCTGCAAGATGCTCGTAAATTCTTCAATGATTCTGACACGTTATTCCAATCCCACTAGAAACATGCATCTCGTGACAGATTCCCAATCGACTTCATTGACAAATTAATATTTTCTTTTAATTTAAATAACTCCAATTAAACTCAAAACTAACAACAAATATGAACAAATCTCACTCTTCATTTTATTCCGTGCAGTGAAGCTGCATATGCAAATCGATATTTCATAAAACAATGAATTATTCCCCCAAAATATTCTCAGATAAGTGCATAAACATACATATATCTTCCTAGGTACACATTATTAATTTTCATTTTCCAAATTTCTCCAACCTCTATACACCCAAATTGGTGCGACTATAACTTATAATTTAGAAATTACAAGAAACTTAAAACCATCCAAATACTTAAGCCTAACACATACATACGCATAAATAAATCCCTTATATACCCCCAAAAACCTAACTTATATGCATACTGTGCACTGATTCTTGACTTCATACCGTTCACCAAATAACTGAGTTCTCTGACCTCCTCAAACCCAAATGTGGGTCGAAACTATCTCTTTATAATTGCACAGACCTTGTGCCCTAAAAAATATCCTTATGCGACAAAACAACAAACAAGCTACAATAAATCCCGAAATAAAACATGCCAATTACCCCTCCAAATAATGTTATCATATAAACACAGAGACACATATTTATTAACATTACTTATCAACTTACTCAAACCGTTAACTGCCGTTTTAACTTTTAAACTATTTACAGACAGTAATACTAGAAAATTCCTTCAGAAGTAAAGATATGCCCCATTAATTGAATTTCTGCTCGAGCAAACTCACATTTTGCGAGCTTTAACGTCATTCCATCTCGTCTCAGAGCCCTGAGTACCTCCTCCGAAACCAGACAATGCTCGTTTCACGTTTCTGTAGTGATTATCTACGTATATCACGAGTTTGCTCTTTAGACTCTTCCCCAGGAGATGACTCAACGCTCTTACAAAAACTGCCACAGAAATTGTTAGCCCGAATGGTACTACCCTAAACCGGTAGCTTCGTCCTCCAGAAAGGAAAGCAGTGTACCGTCTGCTTTCCTCTGCCAACGGGATCTGCCAAAATCCCGAGGTCACTTCGACACTGGACATTAGCTTGATATTATTAAAATTCTGCAGCAGTTCCTCCATATTGCCAGGCTGGTCTAATTACCTTACTATTACTTTATTTATTTTTCTCGCATCTAATACGATTCTGACAGAGTTATCACGTTTCTTAACAATAACGATAGGATTGCACTAATCGCTCCTACATTGTTCGACTTTACGCCAATCCAACATTTGTTTTGATCGAACTCTGACGGCATCCCGATCAGCTATAGGTATTACATACGGTTTGCACTTTATTGGTTTGTGAGATTTCACTTTTATAGAGTACTCGAAACAGGTAACTTTACCAGGTCGATCGGAGAATACGACCTCGTAGCGGTACAACAATCCACACAACTCTTTCTTTTCCCCTTCTGATATACCCTTGACTGCATCAATCACTTCCTTAATTCTGTTATGCATATCGAATTCCTTACTCCCAACCTCAGTAACTATGGCATGAGCAATCCGATTTCCACATGTTGAAAGTCTTTTACTTGCCTTTTTTCATCCTGAAATTCAAATTCTAGGCATTGCCCTACACAATTTAGCAAAGTATTGTCTTTGCACAGGAAGTCACTACGTAAAACTACCTACTTTACTAGACCACTCACTACAAAACACTCTATCTCGAATTTATTTTCTCCGCATTTAAATTATGAAAGTATTGGTTGACTTATTGGCTTACTCATACCACCAACAGCCATTTTAATCCGAACGCCAGTGATTGGGAAGATTACTAATTTCCTATTTTTGATCATGTTCATAAAAATTTCCAACACCACTAATACATTACTACCTGGATCTAGAAGTGCATCTACCATTTCTTTGCCAACTTTAATTTCAATAATTGGCTGTACATTTACCATTTCTTTTCGTTCTAAGTATTTTTCCCTTAATAAATCATTTTCTACGTATCGTCCCTTCTCTCCCAATTCTAGCGTACACACATCCTGTTCCATCCATCCCTCGATCTTATGTTCATCCCAATATAATTCATTAAGTATTTCCTTCGACCCAAACTCATTCTTCCCTTTTCTAAACCCCTAGCATTATTAACCTTCTCCCGTTTCCACATATGCGGCAGTAACGACCGTAAAGTTCTACGGTACCAACGCCAATCAGTCACACTAAAATCACACTCCACCTTCATATACCAATTCGTACGAACGTCATTAGGCAAAATACCCCCATCCACTCTATTTACTTCAGTCCTCTCTAAATTTTCTGTTAGTTCTACCACACATTTCGCCGATTCACTACCCACATCCTGCACAGCTTTACTGTTTTTTCCCTCCAAAATATCGGCACTTGCAGCTTCAACAAAATTACACATCAATTCACTGTTGAACACTTTATCTTCCTGAAATAATACATCGCTGCCTAAGCCATAATCACCGCCTGCCAGAGTGGCCGAGCTGTTCTAGGCGCTACAGGTTCGAATCCTGCCTCGGGCATGGATGTGTGTGACGTTCTTAGGTTAGTTAGGTTTCAGTAGTTCTAAGTTCTAGGGGACTGATGACCTCAGAAGTTCAGTCTCATAGTGCTCAGAGCCGTTTGAACCATAATCACCAACAATTTTCATCTCAGCAAACTTGTTTGCTGAAACGGCATTTAAATCACTACATAAATTCACATCAGAAATTAACTTTACGTGAATGGTACACAACTTTATCCTCCGTCGCTACATTACACAAATTGCTGCTACCTCGTCGTACAATTCTGGGACTTCCAGACTTGCTACATTCCGCTGTGATCGGACAAAAATCAGCACACACTGCCATTTCCACGCACCTTTCATCCAGATTAACCTCCGATCCTATTTTACATAGGTTCTCACATTCACACTATGACAAACGTTTTAGATCGACACATTCATCAATAAGTTTCGTTTCGGTTTTATTCGCGACTCGAAACGTGTAAATTATTTCCTCCGAAGTATCGATACCAGTAACTTTTATATCATTACATAAATTACCATTACTTTGATCGTTTAAACAGAAATCATCTACCTCTGCAGACACGTTTTTAACTTCAACTGCTGGCGAGACCAATTCTAAGCCTCCCTTAGTAATATTGACGCTTTCCGCCGGAATACAATTACCCTCTCTTGCAGCTGGCAAGACCAAAACTACGCCGCCTTCACTAACATCGACGATTCTCGCCGACTCACAAATACTTATTACTACAAAACCTTCCTTACTGCAATTGCTACTGTTTGCTAATACTTCTTCAGAACTTTCACAAAATTCATCTCCTCTTTAACTTCGTTTTGGACCACTGAATCTTTCCATTCATTACACATTCATAACTTACATAATTTCCCGCAAATTTATTCCCATTACTTTTACTTAAATCTCTCACGGATAAATGCTTCCGCAATTCGCGCCTGCTTTTATTGAAACAGCCACCTATATAACCTTCCTTTTTGCCATACTCCATAATACATATCTGTTGCCCTTCTCCTAACCTATCAACATTCCTACCATTACCATTGTCTCCAGGCCTTTTCATCGCCTGTTCAGATCCCCATCCCCGGACCTGTGATGTGGCGAACATCAGTTTCCCCACCGGTTGTTTCGCGATTACACTTCGCGCGAATTTCTCCCGTCAAATCTGCGTTCTTTATTCGGATCCCGTTCACGGAAGTTATCACTCTTCTTCGTTCTCCGACCATTCTGCTCACTCCAGCTACTATCTTCCCTGAGAATTCTTTTGATTTCTCTCGCGATTATTATTTTGGTGGTGATTATTTGGATTTCCATTTTGATAACTACCACCCAGTTTGCTCTGCGGTTTGAACTTCAGAGACCTCTCTAATTGTTCTACACATTCTAGAAATTCATTCACGGAATCACATGGACAATGGACAAGATTCCACGGCCAATTTTCGGGTAATCGTCTTTTTAACGTGGTGATTTACGTTAAAAACCCCAACGCATTTTTCACATGCATAAGTCTGCCAAGTTCAAGCTTGAAAAAATCTGTCATTGTCCCATTACCTTATCTGTAACTTGTCCCGTTTAAGAATTCATTTTGGATCCGCAATTGCTTTGCCTCACTCCTAAATTTGTTCAAAAACACTTTTCGAATTCTTCATACGATTCGCACGAACTACATTTAACATTTGCCCAAGACTGTGGGTCTACCTCCAAATGCCGTTTAACATATTTTATTTTCGCTTCGTCCGACATGCCTTGTACAAAAGCGTCCCTACACATAGCCAAGAAGTTTAATGGGTGATATCCTCCGTCATCTGTGTAACATTTCACAGATCCCGTATGTGCCCAAGGGATATTTATAACCGCCCTGGCCTGTTGTGAGGCTAACGAATTTAAATCACTCTTGATCTGTTGCATTTGTTTCTTTAATTTATTTTCACTAGTGATACTATACTCTATTTTATCTTTAATTTTGCCCATTTCTTTCTCCTCCTAGCTTACATGGTTGGAAATGTCACTAATTGTTAAATTTATATCGCTTTTTTGAGCATCTTGCGCTGTTATACAATCGCTTACCTTGCCCCCAAGTTCTGTCTGTATCTTATCCACTTTTTCCACAAGATCGTTTTCCACTGACTCGATTTTAGATTTTACTATTACAACTTCGTCTGTAATTTTCCGCATATCTACTCGGACATATTTTACTTTATCATCAATTGCTTTTTCAAGGTTACCCATAACTTTTTCAACTTCCTGTTTCACAGCGCAACCTATTTCAGTTCGCATTGTACCCATATCAGTCCGAATTGTATCCGTAACTGTTTGAACTGTACTGATATTATTTGCTATTGTCTTCATATTATTTTCCAATCGCTGGATAATTTGCATTAGCTGAGTCATCAAATCTTCTCCACATTCATTCCCCTGGCCTAAATTCCTACTTAGTTACACTTCCTCCCCCAGATTTCGGACTAACCGGCTCACATCCATTTACAGAATTACACATACTAGGTGATGGTTTTATTTTCGTGATATCTATAAGTGGAGCTTGAACATCAGAGTTAAACACTATCTCACTATTTGCGCAGGCACTTATCTGAGATGAGATGATTCCCTCTGCCATGGTGATGCCGTAAGTTGTAGTGGAAGTCGACATTGACGACTGCAATGGAGCACCGTCGTACTGCTGTTGAACAGCGTCCGCCACTGGGGAAGTCGCCTGATGTAAAAGTAGCTGCTGCCGGTTACCGTGTGTTCCAGCCGTCTCTGATACCGCTGTCCATTAAACGAGCTAACTGCTACTGTTACCTGCACTCACCTTATTTGGGCTCTGAGCCCCCACCCAAATTGCCTTTAACGTGATAGATCAGAACTTCTATCGATAGCACGTGTTAATTGCCAAAATTACTGCATAATTTCACTATTTCCAGAAACCTACTTGCTAAAAAAACCGATCTCACGCTGTGTTTTGTGAGAGGTTCAGTCTACAGAAGTCTCTATTGGCTTAGCAAAGGTTTTTACACTTCGCATAGTACGCTGAATAACAGAGAGCAAAGTAATTACCACTTTGCAGGACAAAAATCGCAGACGAACCCCCAATTCCAGGCTTTCGGAAATAGATGAAATGATGAGGTGTGGTGGCCCTCAACTATGTACCCTGCGACTCAGAGTTGAAATATTAAAATTTTTGGCTGGTTTCGTTGTCTAGGGGCTGAGATGCGCAGTTGCCACATGAAAAACCAAATACAGCTGAGTCTACAGTATACAATATGAATAGACACATTAATCGAATGGTCAAAGGTTCCTATCACTCGGCAATTGCGAATTTTGAACGTAATATAGGCATTTATAAATGAAAGATTGCAGTTAAATAAAATCTGCTCGTTCTATCTTAACAACTTTAAATGATGAGTACAATAGTAGAAGTACTTACGAGAATGCGGTATATTTCTGCCAAACACTTATTGGTGTCGATGGTCCAGCAATTAAATAAAATATAAGTAGAATAACACGTAAATGATAGATTCCTACAGCAATAAATTAGTTATGAACGACAACATGGCTCGTGCGATATTCACTTCTAAATGGGTACTACGTGTTCACTGCGGAAACCATGGAGATCTCATAAGATCACAAGTCGGCACTACAAAATATTTCTATCTCCCGCTCCCACGCGCAAACTGCTCCACTGTCCAAGTCCTTCTTTCACTGTGCATCCGTCGCGCCATACTGTCCAAGACTCACTGTGTCATGTGCCGATCTGTCCGTGTCCTGTGCCATACTGTTCTGAAATACCTCATGTTCTCTCCAGAAACGATGCTCCTCCCCAACCTCCATACACCTCTCTTAGTAACGAGCGCTGTGATTGGCTAGAGCGCTTCCTCCATGTCTCCAAGACAACTTTCACTCACAAACATTTTGAAACACATACAAAATACTGGATTTATATTTAAATAACTTGAAATTAAACAAATATTCCTACAGTTGGACCATGAACACGGTCTAACACACATTATTAAATCCATAATCAAATTAAATAAACGTATTTCATAGGAACAGCAATAAAAGGTAACCTAATGTCTCTGTGCTTTCTAAAACACAGTAAATATTTAACCAATTTCTTCATGAATAGTACATATCGGATATAAACAAAGACATACATGAATAAATATATTTATAAGCATGCTGCTACCGTTTTTTCGTGTAACTGTGGAGTACTTATGGTCTGACGCGATCGATAGTAATCGGCCACTTTGACATCCAATAACTCATGTACTATTCCAGTTACATGCCTGTAATTTATACCAATTTAGGTGTACACTAATTGCTTTCTAAAGACACGTAGATCGACGAAATCGGATGAACCGTTCTGATTTTGGAAATTCGTTACTGGGTGTTACATGTATAATTTACAGTCAGATACTAAACTTTAAACTAATAAAGATATTGAAAATCTGATTACACTATCAGAATCGTCGTGCAAATAATGGTAATGTACATGTTTCTTTTTAGGTATCACGATTCATCGGGCTACTGTTAATTTCTATTCGAACTGTGAAAGGTCTGCCATGGTGGGTTCACAAAGTCCACCATCGCTGGCACTCCTGGCGTGTCTCCCTGAAAAACACAGCGTCACCATGGAATTTCCCAGCCACGTGGCTGGACCTGAGCTAACGTTCGGCACCACGTGGCTGCCGACGAGCCGCAGCCCACCGAGAGGCCACAGCGCGGCAGCTCCAGCTCCGAACTTAGAATATCTTCAGAGCGCCATACTCACCCGTAACATCACAACCTGAAACGAAAATAAAAAAAAAACTAACTCCGCCAGTTGTTGAATCATAATAACAACATTATCTTTAAAAAGCAACTGTTACGTAAGTGGGATCCAGAAGCAGGAAATACCTTTTAACACACTCTCAGGAAAATCAACACACTTCCAGTAATGTGTACTACCGACTTCTGACCACAACAAAAAATTTAAAAACGTAAATTTAGTTCACTGTTGCTGATTTTTACTCTCATTATACACTACTGGCCATTAATATTGCTACACCAAGGAGAAATGCAGATGATAAACTGGTATTCATTGGACAAATGTATTATACCAGAACTGACATGTGATTACATTTTCACGCAATTTGGGTGGATAGATCCTGAGAAATCAGTACCCAGAACAACCACCTCTGGCCGTAATAACGTTTTTGATACGCCTAGGCATTGAGTCAAACAGAGCTTGGACGGCGTGTACAGGTACAGCTGCCCACGCAGCTTCAACACGATACCACAGTTCATCAAGAGTAGTGACTGGCGTATTGTGACAAGCCAGTTGCTCGGCCACCATTGACCAGACGTTTTCAATTGGTGAGAGAGCTGGAGAAACTGCTGGCCACGGCAGCAGTCGAACGTTTTCTGTACCCAGAAAGGCCAGTACAGGACCTGCAACATGCGGTCGTGCATTATCCTGCTGAAATGTACGGTTTCACAGGGATAGAATGAAGGGTAGAGCCACAAGTCATAACACATCTGAAATGTAACGTCCACAGTTGAAAGTGCTGTCAATGTGAGCAAGAGGTGACCGAGACGTGTAACCAATGGCACCCCATACCATCACGCCGGCTTCCAATGTGCATTCACCGCGATGTCGCCAAACACGGATGCGACCATCATGATGCTGTAAACAGAACCTGGATTCATCAGAAAAAAATGACATTTTGCCATTCGTGCACCCAGGTTCGTCGTTGAGTACACCATCGCAGGCCCTCCTGTCTGTGATGCAGTATCAAGGGTAACCGCAGCCATGGTCTCCGAGCTGACAGTCCATGCTGCTGGTCATGCAGATGATTGTTGTCTTGTAAACGTCCCCATCTGTTGACTCAGGGATCGAGACGTGGCTGCACGATCCATTACAGCCATGCGGATAAGATGCCTGTCATCTCGACTGCTAGTGATACGAGGCCGTTGGAATCCAGCACGTCCTTCCGTGTTACCCTCCTGTACCCACCGATTCCATATTCTGCCAACAGTCATTGGATCTCGACCAACGTGAGCATCAATGTCGCGATACGATAAACCGCAATCGCGATAGACTATAATCCGACCTTTATCAAAGTCTGAAACGTGATGGTACGCATTTCTCCTCCTTACACGAGGCATCACAACAACGTTTCACCAGGCAACGCCGGTCAACTGCTGTTTGTGTATGAGAAATCGGTTGGAAACTTTCTTCATGTCAGCACGTTGTAGGTGTCACCACCGGCGCCAACCTTGTGTGAATACTCTGAACAGCTAATCAATTGGATATCACAGCATCTTCTTCCTGTCGGTAGGTGTAGCAATTTTAATGGCCAGTAGTGTATTTTTAAGGAGTTACTGATGTGTAAGTACGGCCCTGAACTTGGAAATATGGAATATGACGTTGTATGGAGAATGTGACATCTGCTACAGGTACTTGCAGTTTTGGTTAAGTTTAACAGAAAAAAATTTTAAAAATCCCCCGAATATCAAGCAAAAATTTATTAAAAACAATATAAACCTTTTTAAGATTTGAAAATATAAAGTACCTGTCTAGACTACCATATTTTCAACAGTTAGGCATAAAGTCTGCCCCCTCCCCACAACTTCGTATTCTGCGGGTTCAATCTACACTGATCAAACTTACTGATAGAGTTGGTTTTTGGTGTATCTGTATCTGCACAGATTAATAAGGTTTACGTACTGAGGTATTAATTTTCTAATTCCTTACACTGCCAAAAATATCCTATTAACAGTGATCTACATGTGTTTCTTCTGGACACTGAAGTTTCACGGTAGCTGCAAGTGCACAGATGGAACTCCAGTTAATAGGATAAATTGCTGTTTTTTGACTTGTCTCTGTGAAACATGGCATTATACTAATAATATCATTTCTCGTACGTCTATGTGTGACGAAAGTAAGGAATGTGTAATTAAGGGTACAACAGTGAAGCTTATATGATAATTACCATGGAGAACTACTAATTTCCGGTCCTCTACGTTCCCACTATTAAAGCTATGGTCTTGTAGATATACAACATAACTCCTATTTCTGGTTTTGAAATGTATTTTGATTATTGTGATGAGCACTACTATTTCTTTAATTGTTGCATCACACTTTGGTAGTTGTAGGATATTGTATCCAACCTGTACACGACAAACAGTACTTGGTAACACAAAACTATACGCAGCACACTGAAAGCCGTTACAAGTGAATAACTACAACACCAAGCACAATAAATGAAGGTAGAGTAATATTGTATGAGGATGATCTAATCAGGAAGTTAACATGGATAGTATGACAGTGTGGTGAGCTTTGCTATGCTGGATTAGTGACTATTCTAGCAATTTTAATGTCTTTGTTAATATAAGGAGATTAAACGAATATCGTCGTAGAGTAATTTCATACACTCCACTGAACAACCACATAAAATCATTTTGGTCATTGCGGGGAGCTAATCACCTCTTTTCGTTTCATTAAAGACATGAGGAACAGTATTTTTTTTTCTCTGACAGCAGCTTCAAATTGCAAATATCTGCAGAACACCTGAGACAACACTACTGATGACTCTTACAAGGGAGAGCCTGTATTTCCGACCAGTATAATAGCTGTACTATTATTTATAAATGTCCACATACTTTTAATCAGATAATTTATGGATGTCACTAAGAGTATGACAAATTTGTTTGAATTAGTTATGTAGTTAACCTAGTCATGGTTGCACTAATAGGGAGGATGTATCCGCTGCTCCCCCACTGTGACTGGACTTAGCTGGTTGAGTGTGTTGTAGGCATGACCGCTCGTGACAGCAGCGTGTTGGATCTTTTTTATTTATTTATTTTTCCACAGGTGGCAGAAACAGAAACTGAGAAGCATCTCTGGCGAGAGTGAATACTTCATCTTGGGTTGAATCGGAGGACGGGGGGGGGGGGGGGGGGGGGAGACGATTGTGTAGCGGCTGCCAGCTGCCACTCTGACACTGGATGGGCTTTTGTGGTAGCCTGGACAGCTTGCACAGAGGTCACGCGCACCTATGGTGTGTCACGGAAGAAATACCTTCTTTGCTTGTTGCACTTAAAGTGCGTTCCTCCTCCATTCCTATCCAATTGTTAACATGAGTTTAATTTCAGGATGCATTGTGCTGGTAGCCTGCACTGTGTGATGTGGCTGTAGAGAAGTTCATGATTTTTACAGTTATTTTCAAGTACACAGCAGAGTCTCGGTGTCAGACTCCTCCTAGGCAACCGGGTAGTGTGTAGGACACTGTTTCAACACACGTAAGCACCAGGTTAGTACACTTCTAATCTATATTAAGTATTAACTTCCAAGGCCACGTTTAAACGTGTAATATCATAGATGTTTAAGCAATGTACTGTGGCAATTGCTCACCATTTAAAGTCTGTGGCAACTGCTCACCATTTAAAGTATCTAATTTACGATCTTGGAAAGTGGGTATTTTGGAAAATTTGGAAGATTATAACCGAAACTTTGTATAGCAACAGAAGAAGATAGCTGAGCGCTTGCAGAGATGCTATTGGGCACAAAACTCTGCAAGAAATTGTAAAAACAAAATTGAATAATAGGTTTAGGTATATGCCAGGTGAGTGGTTAGATTGAGAGATGGAACATATTGTGTTGGCAGAAAAGCCAACACCGTGTTACTAGAGGAGGCCGAAATGCACGCGTTTTAGCTCACGCAGCCTGACGTGAGGAGGGAAGAACTATACTGACGTGGGGTCTGGAACATGGCAAGGAATGAGAGTTCAGAAAGCAGACATAATTAATTTGATACTTAACTTTAATCCATTAATGATGAACGTCGCTCTTGAAGGTACATGATTCACCATATTATTTGTTCAGATTATAGTAACTGAATATGGCGCCTTGCTAGGTCGTAGCAAATGACGTAGCTGAAGGCTATGCTAGACTGTCGTCTCTGCAAATGAGAGCGTATGTAGACAGTGAACCATCGCTAGCAAAGTCGGCTGTACAACTGGGGCGAGTGCTAGGGAGTCTCTCTAGGCTAGACCTGCCGTGTGGCGGCGCGCGGTCTGCAATCACCGATAATGGCGACACGCGGGTCCGACGTATACTAACGGACCGCGGCCGATTAAAGGCTACCACCTAGCAAGTGTGGTGTCTGGCGGTGACACCACAGAACACAAGTGAGGAGTAGTCAGTCTGGTGGCAGGTCATAACGTTTGGCCTTCCACTATATTAAACACAACACAAAACTCAAGCAAGTTTTCGTAACCAACCAGAAGTCGCACTTCGTGTTTTTTTATATATTTAAATGTCTATTTAAAAATACAAAGTGCAACTGTGGCTGTCTTCGAAAAATTTGTTTTAATAGTCGCTCCTCCTACAGGCAATTCCATCTCTTGGTATATAGAAACCAAGTGTCACGCAAATGGCTTAGCGAGGGGAGAAGAAGAATCTGTGGGTAGGGAGGGAAATGGAGATGGGGTGGGATGGTTTTCCTTTGCGATAAGTCACGCAACCGTCTCAGAAGGAAGAAAATTAACCTTCGAGGTAACTTACCTTGGAGGAGATCGTCTTTTGACCTTGCTGATAAGTAGAACAATAGGTCCATGGCCTACAAATATTACCGATCCACTATTTCGATGTTCAGACCTTATGGAATCAAAAGACTACAGTCGGTGAAGAAACAGTGCTAACAGTACCAAAAATAGCACTGAATTATTATCATTCCTCGCCGTTTTATTCTATCTCGCTTCATTCTTAACCTTATACTACACATTGTGTTAGATTTTTGCACAAAGCACTTCACTGACATGAAATATATTTGCGTTTTTGTGTTTGTAGGTCCTCTGTCATCTCAGTATTTCATGTAAGTTAGCTTGTTTTGGTATTACAGGATGCGATATTCTTTTGCTTCGTTTTGGCGGTTGTGGAAACGTCTGCTAGTCCTACTAGTGCTGTGAATGTGTGAGTGCGTGTCTTTTTTTATTCATTTACGTATTAATTTTGGTGGGGGAATGATATATCCTTGTTTGTTTGTATATGCGACACAAATGTAAAAGGTGTAAATACACACACAAAGTAGTTTCAGACACTCCAACTACAACCAAAACAAAATAAAGGATCATCACTTCCCGCAATATCAAAACAAAGTACACGAAATTGTGAGAGGGTTGTGGACTTACACAACACAAAAACGTAAACATATTTCGTGTCAGTTAAGGAGCGGTCTACAGAACTCTTTAACACATATGTTTAGAAGAACCTTTCGAAGGAAGTAAGGAGAAAAAACCATGAGTACTGACAAGCATTTCAGACTCTTTATAGACGTAAGTGAGTACATGAGAGTTCTTCATTATTCTAGCAAACAGACTTGTAAAGAAAAAAAACCATATTGTTACGGTCACCACTGAAGATACTTCAAAACAACGCGAAACGCGTATGGTGTTGATAAGACTTTCATTACGGTCTTAACCAAGTTACATCTAAATAGCGACTGCGGAAAAATTGTTCGAAAATCCAAGAGGACAACATGTATATGTTATTAGGTAGAAGTCATATTTCCCTAAACAGAGGTTATTTCTCTTACGTCCTTCCCCATTTCTCATCGTTGTGAAAAGTTGAGTTCTAATGAATTGATTAAAATATAGCGAAATGGAACCGTACGATGTCTTCACAAGAATAAGTCACTTTCAGTATAACCGCACTGCAGTAGCCCACAGTCATCACATACTCAAATGATGTAACAGGAATATCAATTTCACAACCATATCTTTGGCACAAATATGTTGTCGTTCCTCTCTATCTCGGCCCAGAGAGTTAGTTATAGATAACAGAATGATACGGATGATGGAATGTCGAACATGTAAAATGATCAGCGATTTCTCAACTTTCAATCTTACAAGACGAACAACTGGTCTAACACAGTCACTCCACGCTACAAAAAATTTACCCTACGGTTGGCAGAATTTGGAAAATACTCCGACATCGATTCTACATAAATGTTGACATTCAGAGATAAACGACGCTGATGTGTCATAGAAGAGACTCATCCCCTTATTTTAAAATCATTTTTAGGGACAGAAACGATCTTACATAGCAAGCCGGATTTAGGAACAGCCTGCAGTATTAGATACCCTGAGGCTATTTACGGACTGTAATGCAACATACATATGATAGTAGTTTATATTTATTAGAGGTAGAACAGTCACAATTCTGGCAGGAAAGGTCTCTGTCCATGTATGAGCAGATCTGGTGTATGTACAGGACACTCAAATAACCTACGGGATAAGTGGCAGGAATCTGTGTATAAGCAATATTCTTAGAGATTAGTTTTATTTTCATTTCCTCAGTACTATTTTGCTGTGTTATCTTTAATTTCTCATGCTATCAAGTAGTTACGTTTGGACGTGTTCTTACGAATTTGTAATAGCTTTGTAATGAAACAATTACATTACAACTCCTAATTTCTCCTTTGAACCTTAACATTTTCAAAATAAAATTTGATGACACGTTTAGATTACCATATGAGGTGGCCTGTGCCTACAACAGAATTAATATTTAAATAAATATAACGACACGTTTTTCTGAATGAAGATGGCTCTTGCAATTCAAATCTGATTTATCTAAGAACGATTACCTCTTATATTTTCCTTTTTTCTTTTATCGAAAGAACCAGTCAGTAATGTAGTGAAAACGCGACTCACATTTAGAATGTTTACTTAAGTGACGTGACATATTCATCAAAGATACTGGCGCAGCAAATGCCAATATTCGTTACATACACGTATTGGAATGCTTTTACCAACAATAGTCTTCCCAAGCGTGACAAAATACGCTCTATATAGCGATCACTTCGACTTTGTACGCGTATCTGCGAGCATTGGATGTTATTTTTAGTTCTCGTTTGGCTCTCTCTCTTTCTTTTCTTGCACTCAGCAGCCGGCTGACAGCCGTACTTGACTTTCGTAACGATCTGGGATGCCTCCGAAAACGGAACAGCAAAATTTATGCTCCCCAAGGCGACTGCGGTTGGAAGCTGTCTACTCTCTGCGACATCGCTCCTATTTTTCATGCGATGCTTGTTATTCAATCAGCTCTGCTTCTTTATTTCTCGTTAGGCGCGCTCTTTGTGAGCGCAGGGCTGTCTGCATCCGTTCTGCGAGTGACGTCATGTCTCAACTGGATGGAAGAAAAGAAGAGGAAATAAAAAAAAGGAAAGGAGAATGCGGCGAGACAGGTGAGCCATGAATTGTATGTAAAGCAGACGGGGCCCTCTACACATTCCTCTTCAGCTGTTCCGAGTTTTCTTATCTGTAATATGCATGCAGTTTCGCAAAATGGATGCGGTTGATAGCGTCGATAAGCTGCATCAAATTTTATACTTTTCAGCGGATTAAGAATTTGGTATCTTGTTGCAATACAGTAATAACTTAAGAAATTTTCATCTGTAGCCGTTGTTGCTAACGCAGAGGCCCTCATCTTGGTCGTAGCCGGTTCGAATCATTGCGGTGTAAGAAAATTTCACCACCAGTACATGACGTCAAGGGATGTGGTGTAAAGATACTGTTCATTAGACATTGTACTAATGATCTGTCGTAGATTCCAAAGATCGTCACTGTGAATCCTGAAGTGAGGAGATGTAACACTGCTGCTGCTGTTCTGTTCGTCTCATGGGTATATTGCGTTTGGGGTCCTATTTGAGAGAAGTACGCTATCTGCCAGCATCGGGTTTCACAGGCTCCACTCTCTCACTGTCATACAACACAAACACTAGACCTCACAGCACACACACACACACACACACACACACACACACACACACACACACGCAACATTACAGAAATCTACTCTGTCTACACTTAACACTCAACACATAGACTTCACATATTCAACACTGCTATCTGTCTTTGATTGCATAGGTGAAATGGAGATTTTCTGGAAAATTTAAAGTAGAATTACGCAATAGACAAGTACCTTAGAGACACACATCTAACATTATCTAAAAGCCCATACTTTATAAATTAGAAAATATGCTTGCTTATGGATATTCGCATCAGTACTGGTATATTACCGTTGTCAAAAATGTTGAAAAACTCACCTCTTCCCAACTGGAAAAGGTTTGCATTTGCTCTCAAGGATTTCAAGAAGAAATAAAAACAAGGAAGTAAGTTTACTTCTTATTTTACTACAAAAGACAGTTACTTGTAATTTATAAAAATGGTTCAAATGGCTCTGAGCACTATGGGACTTAACTACTGAGGTCATCAGTCCCCTAGAACTTAGAACTACTTAAACCTAGCTAGCCTAAGGACATCACACACATCCATGCCCGAGGCAGGATTCGAACCTGCGACCGTAGCGGTCGCTCGGTTCCAGACTGTAGCGCCTAGAACCGCTCGGCCACCCTGGCCGGCTGTAATTTATATATAATTTACTACCAAATGTTAGTCTTGAAAACGTTCTGGTGCAAAAGTGCAACATTGAAGTCCTTAGACCACCCACTGTCTGCTATCTTTCGCTATAAGCTTACCAGTCTCTTTCTTTCCTTTGTCTGAGTAAACATTACAGGAGGACGTGGCGTTTACTTTGTTGTCAGTGGGTGGTACATTTTCTGGAAAACAGCGACCAGAGTTTCTATGTAGGCTGGAGGCTAATGTCGTTTCTAATGATCGAATGTCCCCTCTTGCAGTTACGAAGCACTTGCTAATTTTTTTCTTAAATTCCACTAGAGGTATCTTTAGTTTGGTGACTTCCTTGTACAAAATAAAGCCCTTCATAACAATCACTAGGACTAAGTGAAGGAAAGCTCTTTTTTTTTTACCACTTCATTGCTTCGTTAGTGAATGGGCAGCAGCTGTAAAGGTGATGAACACGGATGGTACAATACTTTTAGATGTTTCGAAATCATAGGCGCTACTTCTTTTAAAAATAATTTCTCCATCGTCCCCACTAAACTAAGTGTAAATTCGCGTAGTCGTTTGTCTACTGTTTTGTTTTGAACGGCCAGTGTCGGTTGGTCGCAGTCAGTGTGCTCCCTGCCGCCGTTGGATAAGCAGCTGAGCAGCAAGTCGTATACTCCTAGCTCACTCATTTGTTACATAGTTTAATTCTTAATTTCTTTGCGTGTTTTTGGTACTTGCATTGTGTAATTCATAAATTTCGGGCGTATTATAGTATTTGAGAGTTGTAGCATCGCGTTTTAGTACCTGAATAGTGTAAATTCGCGTAGTCGTTTGTCTACTGTTTTGTTTTGAACGGCCAGTGTCGGTTGGTCGCAGTCAGTGTGCTCCCTGCCGCCGTTGGATAAGCAGCTGAGCAGCAAGTCGTATACTCCTAGCTCACTCATTTGTTACATAGTTTAATTCTTAATTTCTTTGCGTGTTTTTGGTACTTGCATTGTGTAATTCATAAATTTCGGGCGTATTATAGTATTTGAGAGTTGTAGCATCGCGTTTTAGTACCTGAATAGTGTAAATTCGCGTAGTCGTTTGTCTACTGTTTTGTTTTGAACGGCCAGTGTCGGTTGGTCGCAGTCAGTGTGCTCCCTGCCGCCGTTGGATAAGCAGCTGAGCAGCAAGTCGTATACTCCTAGCTCACTCATTTGTTACATAGTTTAATTCTTAATTTCTTTGCGTGTTTTTGGTACTTGCATTGTGTAATTCATAAATTTCGGGCGTATTATAGTATTTGAGAGTGTAGCATCGTGTTTTAGTACCTGAATAGTGTAATTTCGCTTAGTCTCCTTCCGCCGCCGAGCAGTGTCAGCAGTGCGCAAGTAGCAGCATTACTGCATTTACTAGGCAATCTTGTATTTTAATAACCGTTTAAATTTTGTCGATTTGGTTGCGCTCTCTGTAGATTAGTTCACACGTTCTTAGCAAAACAGTTCTTAGTATGGATAGGGACTGCAACTGCTGTGTTCGGATGCAGGCTGAGTTGGCATCCCTTCGCTCCCAGCTTCAGGCAGTGTTGGCTTCGGTCACACAGCTTGAGGCTGTTGCCAATGGGCATCACTGTGGGGGTCGGGATGGGGGTTTGTCGGGGACGGCCAGCTCGTCCCACGCATCCCCTGATCGGACTACGACTGTGGTTGCCCGGGATACTGCCCGCATTGAGGCTGATCCCTCACCTGTGGTAGAGTGGGAGGTCGTTTCAAGGTGTGGCAGGGGGCGAAAGACATTCCGGAGGGCTGAACGGAAAGCCTCTCCAGTTTGTCTGACGAACCGGTTTCAGGCTCTGTCTCAGGCTGATACTGATCTTCGGCCTGACATGGCTGCTTGTCCTGTTCCAGAGGTTGCCCCTCAGTCTGCAAGATCCGGGCAGTCGCAGAGGGTGGGCTTACTGGTAGTTGGGAGCTCCAACGTCAGGCGCGTAATGGGGCCCCTTAGGGAAATGGCAGCAAGAGAGGGGAAGAAAACCAATGTGCACTCCGTGTGCATACCGGGGGGAGTCATTCCAGATGTGGAAAGGGTCCTTCCGGATGCCATGAAGGGTACAGGGTGCACCCATCTGCAGGTGGTCGCTCATGTCGGCACCAATGATGTGTGTCGCTATGGATCGGAGGAAATCCTCTCTGGCTTCCGGCGGCTATCTGATTTGGTGAAGGCTGCTAGTCTCGCTACCGGGATGAAAGCAGAGCTCACCATCTGCAGCATCGTCGACAGGACTGACTGCGGACCTTTGGTACAGAGCCGAGTGGAGGGTCTGAATCAGAGGCTGAGACGGTTCTGCGACCGTGTGGGCTGCAGATTCCTCGACTTGCGCCATAGGGTGGTGGGGTTTCGGGTTCCGCTGGATAGGTCAGGAGTCCACTACACGCAACAAGCGGCTACACGGGTAGCAGGGGTTGTGTGGCGTGGGCTGGGCGGTTTTTTAGGTTAGATGGCCTTGGGCAAGTACAGAAAGGGCAACAGCCTCAACGGGTGCGGGGCAAAGTCAGGACATGCGGGGAACAAGCAGCAATCGGTATTCTAATTGTCAACTGTCGAAGCTGCGTTGGTAAAGTACCGGAACTTCAAGCGCTGATAGAAAGCACCGAAGCTGAAATCGTTATAGGTACAGAAAGCTGGCTTAAGCCAGAGATAAATTCTGCCGAAATTTTTACAAAGGTACAGACGGTGTTTAGAAAGGATAGATTGCATGCAACCGGTGGTGGAGTGTTCATCGCTGTTAGTAGTAGTTTATCCTGTAGTGAAGTAGAAGTGGATAGTTCCTGTGAATTATTATGGGTGGAGGTTACACTAAACAACCGAACTAGGTTAATAATTGGCTCCTTTTACCGACCTCCCGACTCAGCAGCATTAGTGGCAGAACAACTGAGAGAAAATTTGAAATACATTTCACATAAATTTTCTCAGCATGTTATAGTCTTAGGTGGAGATTTCAATTTACCAGATATAGACTGGGACACTCAGATGTTTAGGACGGGTGGTAGGGACAGAGCATCGAGTGACATTATACTGAGTGCACTATCCGAAAATTACCTCGAGCAATTAAACAGAGAACCGACTCGTGGAGATAACATATTGGACCTACTGATAACAAACAGACCCGAACTTTTCGAATCTGTATGTACAGAGCAGGGAATCAGTGATCATAAGGCCGTTGCAGCATCCCTGAATATGGAAGTTAATAGGAATATAAAAAAAGGGAGGAAGGTTTATCTGTTTAGCAAGAGTAATAGAAGGCAGATTTCAGACTACCTAACAGATCAAAACGAAAATTTCTGTTCCGACACTGACAATGTTGAGTGTTTATGGAAAAAGTTCAAGGCAATCGTAAAATGCGTTTTAGACAGGTACGTGCCGAGTAAAACTGTGAGGGACGGGAAAAACCCACCGTGGTACAACAACAAAGTTAGGAAACTACTGCGAAAGCAAAGAGAGCTCCACTCCAAGTTTAAACGCAGCCAAAACCTCTCAGACAAACAGAAGCTAAACGATGTCAAAGTTAGTGTAAGGAGGGCTATGCGTGAAGCGTTCATTGAATTCGAAAGTAAAATTCTATGTACCGACTTGACAGAAAATCCTAGGAAGTTCTGGTCTTACGTTAAATCAGTAAGTGGCTCGAAACAGCATATCCAGACACTACGGGATGATGATGGCATTGAAACAGAGGATGACTCGCGTAAAGCTGAAATACTAAACACCTTTTTCCAAAGCTGTTTCACAGAGGAAGACCGCACTGCAGTTCCTTCTCTAAATCCTCGCACAAACGAAAAAATGGCTGACATCGAAATAAGTGTCCAAGGAATAGAAAAGCAACTGGAATCACTCAATAGAGGAAAGTCCACTGGACCTGACGGGATACCAATTCGATTCTACACAGAGTACGCGAAAGAACTAGCCCCCCTTCTAACAGCCGTGTACCGCAAGTCTCTAGAGGAACGGAGGGTTCCAAATGATTGGAAAAGAGCACAGATAGTCCCAGTCTTCAAGAAGGGTCGTCGAGCAGATGCGCAAAACTATAGACCTATATCTCTTACGTCGATCTCTTGTAGAATTTTAGAACATGTTTTTTGCTCGCGTATCATGTCATTTCTGGAAACCCAGAATCTACTATGTAGGAATCAACATGGATTCCGGAAACAGCGATCGTGTGAGACCCAACTCGCCTTATTTGTTCATGAGACCCAGAAAATATTAGATACAGGCTCCCAGGTAGATGCTATTTTTCTTGACTTCCGGAAGGCGTTCGATACAGTTCCGCACTGTCGCCTGATAAACAAAGTAAGAGCCTACGGAATATCAGACCAGCTGTGTGGCTGGATTGAAGAGTTTTTAGCAAACAGAACACAGCATGTTGTTATCAATGGAGAGACGTCTACAGACGTTAAAGTAACCTCTGGCGTGCCACAGGGGAGTGTTATGGGACCATTGCTTTTCACAATATATATAAATGACTTAGTAGATAGTGTCGGAAGTTCCATGCGGCTTTTCGCGGATGATGCTGTAGTATACAGAGAAGTTGCTGCATTAGAAAATTGTAGCGAAATACAGGAAGATCTGCAGCGGATAGGCACTTGGTGCAGGGAGTGGCAACTGACCCTTAACATAGACAAATGTAATGTATTGCGAATACATAGAAAGAAGGATCCTTTATTGTATGATTATATGATAGCGGAACAAACACTGGTAGCAGTTACTTCTGTAAAATATCTGGGAGTATGCGTACGGAACGATTTGAAGTGGAATGATCATATAAAACTAATTGTTGGTAAGGCGGGTACCAGGTTGAGATTCATTGGGAGAGTGCTTAGAAAATGTAGTCCATCAACAAAGGAGGTGGCTTACAAAACACTCGTTCGACCTATACTTGAGTATTGCTCATCAGTGTGGGATCCGTACCAGGTCGGGTTGACGGAGGAGATAGAGAAGATCCAAAGAAGAGCGGCGCGTTTCGTCACTGGGTTATTTGGTAACCGTGATAGCGTTACGGAGATGTTTAATAAACTCAAGTGGCAGACTCTGCAAGAGAGGCGCTCTGCATCGCGGTGTAGCTTGCTCGCCAGGTTTCGAGAGGGTGCGTTTCTGGATGAGGTATCGAATATATTGCTTCCCCCTACTTATACTTCCCGAGGAGATCACGAATGTAAAATTAGAGAGATTAGAGCGCGCACGGAGGCTTTCAGACAGTCGTTCTTCCCGCGAACTATACGCGACTGGAACAGGAAAGGGAGGTAATGACAGTGGCACGTAAAGTGCCCTCCGCCACACACCGTTGGGTGGCTTGCGGAGTATCAATGTAGATGTAGATGTAGATGAACTAAGTCACCAATCAAAGAAACGTGGTCTGTTATTCCACGGAAGGAACACTACTACCTCCTATGACAGACACCCTGTCTAGCTACCGACCGAAACAAAGCATCAGGACTGAATATTAACCTTACTTAAAGTTAAAGCTCTGTGCTTTAATGTCACGACAGTAGATGCCACATGTCAGGTAACGTAAAATGTCGGGATTAATGTAATAGGCTCTAATCCCATTACAAAAAACAGAAACTCTGACGTATAGGGATTTTACGCAACCATCTGTTTAATACGTTACGTTGGAAAATAGTAACTCGAAATACACTATGTGAGCAAAAGTATCCGGACACCCCCAAAAACATACGTTTTTCATATTTGGTGCATTGTGCGGCCACCTACTGGCAGGTACTCCATATCAGCGACCTCAGCAGTAATTAGACGTCGTCAGAGAGCAGAATTGGGCGCTCCGCGGAACTCAGGGACTTCGAACGTGCTCAGATGACTGGGTGTCACTTGTGTCATACGTCTGTACGCGCGAGTTCCACACTCCTACATATCCACAGCTTCGATGTGATAGTGAAGTGGAAACGTCAAGGGACACGTACAGCACGAAAGCGTACTGGACGTTGACAGAGAGACCACCGACAGTCGAAGAGGGTCGTAATGTGTAATAGGCAGACATCTATTCAGACCATCACACAGGAATTCCAAAATGCATCAGGATCCACTGCAATTACTATGACAGTTAGGCGGGATGTGACAAAACTTGGACTTCATGGTCGAGCGGCTGCTCATAGGCCACACATCACGTCGGTAAATGCCAAACGACGCTTCGCTTTTTGTGAGGAGCGTAAACTTTGGACGATTTCACAGTGGAAAAAAGTTGTGTGGAGTCACATTTTACGGTACACAATGTGGCGATCCGGTGGCAGGGTGTGGGTATGGCGAATTCCCGGTGAACGTCATATGCCAACGTGTGTAGTGCCAACAGTAAAATTCGTAGGTGGTGGCGTTGCGGCGTTATGGAAAGGGCTTTCACCCCTTTTTTTGGGTGGCACTATCATAGCACGGGATTACACTAATGTTTTAAGCACATTCTTGCTTCCCACTGTTGAAGAGTAATTTGGTGATGGCGACTGCATATTTCAACACGATCGAACACCTGTGGCGGTGTGGTTACACGACAATAACATCCTTGTAATGGACTGGCCTGCACAGACTACTGTTCTGAGTCCTACAGAATACCTTTGGTATGTTTTGGAACGCCGACTTCGTGCCAGGCCTCACCGTCCGACATCGATACCTCTCCTCAGTGCAGCACTCGGTGAAGAATGGGCTGCCATTCTCCAAGATGCCTTCCAGCACCTGTTTGAACGTATGCCTCGAGAGTGGAAGCTGTTATCAAGGCTAAGGTTGGGCCAACACTATGCTGAATTCCAGCAATACCGATGGAGGGCGCCACAAACTTGTAGGATATTTTCTGCCAGGTGTCGGTATACTTTGTTCATTAGTGCATATTTACAGGAGAACGGGAAAACTTGACCAAGCCGATCTTGAGGATGATAATTTTGGGTTCTGGAGAACTGTAAGAATCGAGAGGCAATACTGTCGCTACGGTTTTTCGTAGAAGTTATACAGAAAAAAGGAAACTAAATTTAGCGTGTTTGTAGATTTTGAGAAAGTTTTAGACAATATTGACTGGAAAATAGTCTTCGAAATTTTGAAGGTAGCAAGAATTATCTAAAGTATGTATAGGAACGAGACTGCAGATACAACGGTCTGAGGACATGAGGAGGAAGCAATAGCTTTTGTTATTTATTGCCTTTCGTCACGTGGCCATACAGCCATCTCAACAGAGGAATGCCATTTCTGACTACACGAACGTAAAGAAAACACAACACCAAGTCCCCGAGCAGTGAAAATCTCCAATTGAAGCAGTAGTTGACAAGGGAGTGTGCAGCGCAAGTTTCGAACCCTATACGCTCTATTTCCGTGTTATTTGCTTTCTTTGTTGTTACTATAGGCTGTTGTTGTTGTGGTCTTCAGTCCTGAGACTGGTTTGATGCAGCTCTCCATGCTACTCTATCCTGTGCAAGCTTCTTCATCTCCCAGTACCTACTGCAACCTACATCCTTCTGAATCTGCTTAGTGTATTCATCTCTTGGTCTCCCTCTACGATTTTTACCCTCCACGCTGCCCTCCAATGCTAAATTTGTGATCCCTTGATGCCTCAAAACATGTTCTACCAACCGATCCCTTCTTCTAGTCAAGTTGTGCCACAAACTTTTCTTCTCCCCAATCCTACTCAGTACCTCCTCATTAGTTACGTGATCTACCCACCTTATCTTCAGCATTCTTCTGTAGCACCACATTTCGAAAGCTTCTATTCTCTTCTTGTCCAAACTAGTTATCGTCCATGTTTCACTTCCATACATGGCTACACTCCATACAATACTTTCAGAAACGACTTCCTGACACTTAAATCTATACTAGATGTTAACAAATTTCTCTTCCTCAGAAACGATTTCCTTGCCATTGCCAGTCTACATTTTATATCCTCTCTACTTCGACCATCATCAGTTATTTTACTCCCTAAATAGCAAAACTCCTTTACTTCTTTAAGTGTCTCATTTCCTAATCTAATTCCCTCAGCATCACCCGATTTAATTTGACTACATTCCATTATCCTTGTTTTGCTTTTGTTGATGTTCATCTTATATCCTCCTTTCAAGACACTGTCCATTCCGTTCAACTGCTCTTCCAAGTCCTTTGCTGTCTCTGACAGAATTACAATGTCATCGGCGAACCTCAAAGTTTTTACTTCTTCTCCATGAATTTTAATACCTACTCCGAATTTTTCTTTTGTTTCCTTTACTGCTTGCTCAATATACAGATTGAATAAGATCGGGGACAGGCTACAACCCTGTCTCACTCCTTTCCCAACCACTGCTTCCCGTTCATGCCCCTCGACTCTTATAACTGCCATCTGGTTTCTGTACAAATTGTAAATAGCCTTTCGCTCCCTGTATTTTACCCCTGCCACCTTCAGAATTTGAAAGAGAGTATTCCAGTTAACATTGTCAAAAGCTTTCTCTAAGTCTACAAATGCTAGAAACGTAGGTTTGCCTTTTCCTAATCTTTCTTCTACGATAAGTCGTAAGGTCAGTATTTCCTCACGTGTTCCGGTGTTTCTACGGAATCCAAACTGATCTTCCCCGAGGTCGGCTTCTACTAGTTTTTCCATTCCTCTGTAAAGAATTCATGTTAGTATTTTGCAGCTGTGGCTTATTAAACTGATTGTTCGGTAATTTTCACATCTGTCAACACCTGCTTTCTTTGGGATTGGAATTATTATATTCTTCTTGAAGTCTGAGGGTATTTCGCCTGTCTCATACATCTTGCTCACCAGATGGTAGAGTTTTGTCATGACTGGCTCTCCCAAGGCCATCAGTAGTTCTAATGGAATGTTGTCTATTCCCGGGGCCTTGTTTCGACTCAGGTCTTTCAGTGCTCTGTCAAACTCTTCACGCAGTATCTTATCTCCCATTTCGTCTTCATCTACATCCTCTTCCATTTCCATAATATTGTCCTCAAGTACATCGCCCTTGTATAAACCCTCTATATACTCCTTCCACCTTTCTGCCTTCCCTTCTTTGCTTAGAACTGGGTTGCCATCTGAGCTCTTGATATTCATACAAGTGGTTCTCTTCTCTCCAAAGGTCTCTTTAATTTTCCTGTAGGCAGTATCTATCTTACCCCTAGTGAGATAATCCCCTACATCCTTACATTTCTCCTCTAGCCATCCCTGTTTAGCCATTTTGCACTTCCTGTCGATCTCATTTTTCAGACGTTTGTATTCCTTTTTGCCGGCTTCATTTACTGCATTTTTATATTTTCTCCTCTCATCAATTAAATTCAGTATTTCTTCTGTTACCCAAGAATTTCTATTAGCCCTCGTCTTTTTACCTACTTGATCGTCTGCTGCCTTCACTACTTCATCCCTCAGAGCTACCCATTCTTCTTCTACTGTATTTCCTTCCCTCATTCCTGTCAATTGTTCCCTTATGCTCTCCCTCAAACTCTCTACAACCTCTGGTTCTTTCAGTTTGTCCAGGTCCCATCTCCTTAAATTCCCACCTTTTTGCAGTTTCTTCAGTTTCAATCTGCAGTTCACAACCAATAGATTGAGGTCAGAATCCACATCTGCCCCTGGAAATGTCTTACAATTTAAAACCTGGTTCCTAAATCTCTGTCTTACCATTATATAATCTATCTGATACCTTTTAGTATCTGCAGGATTCTTCCAGGCATACAACCTTCTTTTATGATTCTCGAACCAAGTGTTAGCTATGATTAAGTTATGCTCTGTGCAAAATTCTACAAGGCGGCTTCCTCTTTCATTTCTTCCCCCCAATCCATATTCACCTACTATGTTTCCTTCTCTCCCTTTTCCTACTGACGAATTCCAGTCACCCATGACTATTAAATTTTCGTCTCCTTCACTACCTGAATAATTTCTTTTATCTCGTCATACATTTCATCAATTTCTTCATCATCTGCAGAGCTAGTTAGCATATAAACTTGTACTACTGTAGTAGGCAAGGGCTTTGTGTCTATCTTGGCCACAATAATGCGTTCACTATGCTGTTTGTAGTCACTTACCCGCACTCCTATTTTTTTATGCATTATTAAACCTACTCCTGCATTACCCCTATTTGATTTTGTATTTATAGGCTATGGGTAATTAATATGGTTCGAAGGGAAGAGCTCACTTGCACCTACAAAGGTCAGAACGCAACATAGATCCCACGTCCCTGTTAATATCTCTTAATAAAGTTCGATGAACAAGGGGGGTTCAATAAGTAATGCAACGCATTTTTGCTCTCCGCCAACTAAGGTTCATAAAATGCGGAATTTGTTGTGAAATATCGTAGAGTATTCCCGCTTCAGTCCCTATTGTTACAGGAAGTTCCTATAGGCGGCGGCGTTATTCGTAGCCTGCAAATTGGTCTCTGTAACGCAGGTGCATTCCAAGCAGAGGGCCGGCCAGTGTGGCAAAGCGGTTAAAGGCGCTACAGTCTGGAACCGCGTGGCCGCTACGGTCGCAGGTTCGAATCTTGCCTCGGGCATGGATGTGTGTGATGTCCTTAGGTTAGTTAGGTTTAAGTAGTTCTAAGTTCTAGGGGACTGATGACCTTAGAAGTTAAGTCCCATAGTGCTCAGAGCCATTTGAACCTCCAAGCAGAGAGCTATCATTGAATTTCTTTCGGCCGTAGACTAGAGCCTCGCCGATATTCATTGACACTTGCAGAATGTCTAGGAGACTTGGCAGTGAACAAAAGCACGATGAACCGATGGACGAGGCATCTGTCTCCATCGTAACAAGCTCGCGCAAACCTGTCCGATCTCCTTCTTGCCAGCTAGCCGCACACAGCTGCGACTCCTGTAACGTTGGAACGTACCGGCACTCTCATTCGAGGTGACCGACGGATCGCAGGCAACAAAACATCTGCTTCACAACTGGACGTCTCTGTTGGTAGTGCCGGCACACTCACCCACGTGTTGGGGTACTCGAAGATGGGTGCCGAATCGGTTCCTCACTGCATGACAACGAACCATAAAGATCAACGACGGACCATCTGTGTAGAGTTACTTACGCGTTACAAGGATGATCGTGACAATTTTTTGTCGAACTTTGTCACGGGCGATAAAACATGAGTTCATCACTTTGTACCGGAAACAAGATGACAATCCATGGAGTGGTGCCACACCAGATTTTCTTCGAAGAAAGAGTTAAAAGCTGCAGCTTCAGACGGTAAAGCTATGGCGACGGTCTTCTGGAATTACGAAGGGGTTATTCTGTTGGATGTCCTCCCTCATGGTGCAGAAATACATTCTCAAATGTATTACACTTCTCTCAGAAACTTTAAGAAGCGACTTCGGCGTGTTTGTTGTCACAAAATGCAAATTAACCTTTGCTACTCCACGGCACCGTCAGGCCACACACAAATCTCCGCACCCGACAGGAGCTCACAAATTTCCTTACATTGTTCTTTTTGTTCCACCCTACAGCCTGGACCTCGGACTTGCAGACTTCCATCTGTTTGGGTAAAGAAAGGACGCAATCCGCAGAAAGCAGTACTTGGACGATGGGGAGGTTACTGACGCAGCAAGACGTTGGCTCCAATGTCGACCAGTAGAGTCGTACCATGCGGTCATAAAGGCCCTCCCTGTAAGGTGGCCTAAGGCCGACACACTGAACAGAAATCGTGTTGGAAAACAGGTTTTTGTAACCAAAAGAGTGGGAAATGATACGGTGTATAGGAATCCTGTATAAAACCAACCAGCTTTCAGAAAAAAAGTGATGCATTACTTATTGAACTCCCCTCGTACGAGGTTTGTCCGGAAAATACGTATAAAAGTTGAATAATGTCTTTATGTTACATGTTGCAGTCACTGCCAGGTGGCACTACTGCTGTAATCAATCCCATCAACGCTCAGTTCGAGTCAGAGCACTCTGCGTGAAGGTGGGAGTGTGCGGCAGCTGGTTGACACCCTTTTTCACCTGCCGTCGGCATCGAGCTCTCTCTGATTGAGGAACAGCGCGTCAACATCAAGTTTCTTGCAATGCTAGGCACGAATGGTCGTGAGATTTTTGAGTGTTTGAAACAGGTTTACGGAGACAATTCTCTGAAGGAACCAACCGTGAACAAGTGGTTAAAAAGGTTCCGGGATGGCCGAGAAGAAGTGAACGATGACCATCGCCCACGACGCCCGTAGACATCGAGTTCCGATGCAAATGTTGAACGAATTCGGGCTTGTGCTCTTAAAGACCGTAGATTGACAGTCAGAATGATTGCTGACGAGATGTCAATCCCCAAAACAATCGTTCACGAAATCCTGACACAAAAATTTGAAATGGAGAAATTGTGTGCGGAAATTGTACCGAAGCTCTGGACTCCAGAACAGAAAGGAAAGAGGGTTGAGTGCTCTGAAGATTGGTTGGAAGCAGAGGAACTAGGGGACTTTCTCAACCGAGTCATCACTGGAGACGAGTCCTGGTTTTACGAATTCGATGTGGAGCTCAATTCTCAAAGCAAGGAATAGAAACTAGCAGGAGAACCGAGAACAAAAAAGTCGCGAAAATTAAGGTCGAATGTGAAGACAATGTTGATTGTTTTCTTTGATTCTAGGGGCATTGTTCACAAGGAATTTGTCCCTTCCGGCCAGAGAGTGAACGGATATTTTTACGTTGAAGTTCTGACACGTCTCAGAGCTCGTGTGGCCCGAGTTCGACCGGAGTTGGTAAAAGGAGGCAGGTGGATCCTTCATCACGACAATGCGCCCGCTCACACGTCGCTCGTTGTGCGCGAGTTTTTGGCCCGAAGCTCAATCATCGTGACAGATCACCCGCCTTATTCACCCGATTTAGCCCCTTGTGACTTCTTCATGTTCCCGAAATGCAAAATGGTGCTTCGGGGCGGCACTTGGTAGATATGGATGCCATCAAGGCGGAAACGACACGGCAACTGAACAACATCAGAACTGAAGACTTACAGCAATGTTATCAACAGTGGAAACGGTGTTGGCAGAAGTGTATCGCGTCTCAGGGCGAGTACTTTGAAGGAGACCATGTTGTAATACCTGAATAATTGTAAAATAAAGTTATTATTCAACTTTTATTCGTATTTTCCGGATAAACCTCCTATTGTAGGTTTTATCAGAATATAGGCTCTACCTGGGTTATATTCAGGAATTTAGTTGGAGTGCTGTTTATCGCATAAACACTTCAAACCTACAAGCTTCAGTTCGTATTTACACTCGCCACTGCTTTACGATACTATTTTTACTTTGCTTACTGCTATTGCGGAAAATTATCCACGAAAATTGCGAAAGTTTAGATGAAATCTCGAGTAGGACAGTTACTGCCCCTCATCATGCACGCAAAGTTCACATTCTGCCGAAGTCCAGTTGTGACGCAACCTACTGGCTCACTCGACTCCTCCCAAATCGCACGCACGCTCAATTCGTGAAATTCACATTCTCAGCAATGCAAGGCCCACCAATCTCAGGCACCCAAAGAAGATGATATGATACGCTTATATTAAACAGTACAAACAGGTGGATGCATGACAATGAATCTTACCGCTTTCACATTCAACATTAATATTTGAGAATGATGTGCCTCGGTAGTCTTATTATAAGAAATGTAGTCGTTACGCAAGTATATCTTCGGTATTATATGGGCACAGACCTCCACACTGCCGTCCAACGAGCTCCCTCCAGACACCACTGCAGTCGCAAATGTCGGTGGTTTGGAGTCAGTGGAATTCAAACTACAGACTGTCTGGTTCGGAGCTGTCGCTGAAGTAACCGATTTGTAACAGTTTGTTGTGTCACTGTGGTACCAACCGCTACTCAGATGGCTGCTGCAGATGCATGACGATGTGCGGGAGCCATACGCCGAACACGATGGTCTTCCTTCTCTTTAGTGCCACATGGTCGTCCGGAACCCGGTCTCGTTGCGACCGCATATTCCCGTGACCACTGCTGGCAGCGGTCATGTACAGTGGCTACAATCCTGCCAAGTCTTTCTGCAATATCGCAGAAGTAACATCAAGCTTCTCGTAGCCCTATTACACGACAACGTTCAAACCCAGTGAGGTGTTGATAATGACGTACAGTCTGAAAGGTAACAAACGCTCATGACCATTACGGCAAGTATTTAATACAAACCGGATTTGCATCCTCATAGTGGCACTACTAGCACCACGCTTACGCAAAAGGCTGGAAATTTCAAATGGTTCAAATGGCTCTAAGCACTATGGGACTTAAAATCTGAGGTCATCAGTCCCCCAGAACTTCAATATATATATGATACGTAACGACCCACCACCTTATGTAATTAGTGGGTCCTAGTTGATACAATTCAAGTGTTACTACTACAAAATGTTTCAAATGGCTCTGAGCACTATGGGACTTAACATCTGTGGCCATCAGTCCCCTAGAACTTAGAACTAATTAAACCTAAGGACATCACACACATCCATGCCCGAGGCAGGATTCGAACCTGCGACCGTAGCGGTCACGCGGTTCCAAACTGAAGCGCCTAGAACCGCACGGCCACACCGGCCGGCTGTTACTACTACAGCTTACGTTACGTTAGTTATCTTTTGCTCTCACTATGGGCAATACTGTTATGTCTTTCTGTGTTATTTTATTCTACTTATGCTAATCTACTTCTACATGCAGCGTTAGAGACGTGCCAGGGTTGTATAAACCTGTGTTGTTGGCCCTGTTCACCGAGCTAATCCCGGTGACCGTGCCCCTGGCACCGGGCTGACCGGAGTTGTTGATCGCAGCAGTACTCTGAAAACGTTGCTATCCTACCTTATCCTCCATCTAACATAACTTAACCTAATGTCAAAATCGGTGAGTGTCTAGATCGGTAATTGGGCGCACCCTCCCCCTAATCCCAGACGTGGCGGATTCCAGCCGTGAGGCGGCTGGCCAAGTCCACGCCTCGGCGGAAACAGGACAGGTGCGCGGAGTCAGATTGGGTGTGATGACATCTTAGTCATTGTTCCTAAGATATTCCTTTATCACTTTGAGTGAGATCTCATTTGCTAATTTGTTCAGGATTGACAAATGGTCCTCATGCCTGAGGAGGTGATACGTGTCGTGGTTGGGTAGCTGGTGGCGTAATTGCGCCGCTACGTCGTCGAAGAGGTGGCACTCATACACCACGTGTTCTGGGGTGCCTGATGTGGCCCCACAGTCACACGCTGGTGTAGCCCGTTTCACGAACCTGCATAGGTATGCCGGGTAGGGTCCATGGCCTGTGAGAAAGTACAGCAGTCCTCGTGACGGTGTAAAGTGTTTTAATTGCAATCTTTCCCTGATGTTGGGCAGCAGTTCGTATGTCCTGCGACCGGTTTCTTCATTGTCCCATTGTTCTTGCCAGAGTTCTTCCCCCCTGCGTTTGATTCCCATTTTGTTTCCCACATGAATCTCCATTAGATCAACTATTTTATCCCTGTTTCCCCTTTTAACCCTATACCATGTTGCTAGCTCTCTGATTTTTATGTCAAGCGGACAGAGCCCCATTAGTACTGTTAGCGCTCCTCCCGGTGTTGTTCTGTATGTCTCTACTGATCTGAGAAGCATGTTCCGCTGCGCTCTTCTCACAGCCATGGCAGGCATAACCCTCGTGAGTCTGTGGGCCCAGACTCCTGGCCCATATCCTACAATTGATGTCAGTACGCTGTTGTGGTATAGTTTGATTAATTCTGGTGGCAGGTGGAATTGTTTGTGACCAATCGCTATTAGATTGATTAGTGTTTCTATTGATCTCTGTGTGACGGTGTCAATATGTGATGCATAAGTCCACCTCTCATCGACGACTACGCCCAGGTATCGCGCCTCATGGCGTCGAAGAACTGGTGAGCCATCTATTCTTACAGTCGGATTCCTAACTAATTGTTCTTTTAGGAGTAAGTACGTAGACTTAGTTGGTGAGATCTTCCCCTAGAACTTAGAACTACTTAAACCTGACTAACCTAAGGACATGACACACATCCATGCCCGAGGCAGGATTCGAACCTGCGACCGTAGCAGTCTCGCGGTGCCGGACTGAAGCGCCTAGAACCGCTCGGCCATCGCGGCCGGCGCTGTAAATATCAATAGACATCAGCTTTCAGATGTGAAAACATGCCTACCAACATTCTTTTATGTTGAACAATTCCTTGGTAGTGTTACGGATTTTTACGTCAGTGTTTTACTATAATGCAATCATAATATGTTTTAAAATAATGCTTTAAACAATATCACGTGAACCACATTATGCTCAGTAGTTCACACTATGGCACCACATTACCGGCAGTCATATCGTCCATACGATATCAGTATATCACATTCATAAAATACACTGCTTATTGTCTAAGTAGCGACTCCTCGTGTAAGTAAACTATGCACGTTAACAGTGATGACAAGCTTGTGTGAGTGACCGATCAGAAGCAAACAATGTCTCTTCCAGTCACCACTGCCTATTGCTATTCCACTGACCCTGGTTATACCAGGGGTGGAGAGAAGGGGGAGTACTTTATGTCTAACTTTCGAATACATCGTAATCTAATCATGTACTTTAAATTTCAAAATTTTGAAAAAGTTTTTGTTTTGAAGTTTTCTTATCCAGATTCCGCAACAGTCCAAAAAGGAAATAGGTGTTTCATGGTTTGCTCCAGCTTACACGTGGTAGTCGTGCTAACGTAGTCCTGCAGAAGTTGATCGCTCGTCGAGGAATGGTCAGAGCGAGATAATGAAGTTTCTGTGATGACTGCAGTAAATAATAAGTTGTCGGCCCGTGGATGTGTACGCCAACGGAACAGGACAGGCGTTTCATTTCCACGCTCATTTTGAAACAATTCGATCGAGAAGTGATTTATGTGGTAAATACCAGACACAAAGCATTGAAGATACCATGTGCTTCATAGTCATGACTATCACACACCACAAAGATTAACCGCGAGTGTGTTGCGCTGTGTTGTACATACCGATTGAGAAGTTAATCTCGTGATATCTGATGTTTAAATGTGTGCTTACCACGATGGACAAAATATCTCTGTCCACAAGTGATAAGGCTGTGAGAGAAATTATAATTTGTATACGAGTATTATACAGACCGTCGATTAAGTACCAGCCGGCCGTAGTGGCCGAGCGGTTCTAGGTGCTACAGTTTGGAACCGCGCGACCGCTGCGGTCGCAGGTTCGAATCCTGCCTCGGGCATGGATGTTTGTGATGTCCTTAGGTTAGTTAGGTTTAACTAGTTCTAAGTTCTAGGGGACTGATTACCTCAGAAGTTAAGTCCCATAGTGCTCAGAGCCATTTGAACCATTTGATTAAGTACCACGAAACGTGCTTTTTCTCGGATAATTTAGGTTTAAAAATACGGTATTTGCTGTGGAGCATGGTGGAAAACTCCCGCTTCAGCCGGTATAGGCCCCTCCTGCCGGAGGTTCGAGTCCTCCCTCGGACATGGGTGTGTGTGTTTGACTTAGCATAAGTTAGTTTACGTTAGTTTAAGTAGTGTGTAAGTCTAGGGACTGATGACCTCGGCAGTTTGGTCCCTTAAGAATTCACACACATTTGAACAGCCCCTATAGTTTGACGAATTTCCTATAGGTGGTGACAATATGTGCCGTGAGATTGGCGTCTGTAACGGATGTGCATTCCAAGCAGAGAGCAGTTACTGAGTTTCTTTCTGCGGGAAACCAGAGCGTCGCAGATATAAATAGGCGCTTGCAGAATATCTGATGAGAACTGTTAGCGAACAAAAGTACGTTGAGTCGATGGGTGAGGCGTCTGTCATCGCAAAAAGGTCGCGCAAACCTGTCCGATCTCTCGCGTGCCACCTGGCCGCACACAGCTGTGAGTGCCGCAGTGTTGGAACGTGTGGACACTCTCATTCGAGGTGATCAACGGATCACACTCAAACACCTCGCTGCTCAACCGGACATCTATGTTGGTAGTGCTGACACACGCGTCCACCAGATGCGGTGCCCAAATAAAGGTTTGTGAGCGCTGGGTTCCTCACCGCCTAACAGAAGACCATAAAAAGCAACGTAGGACAATCTGAGCCTCACGAGACTGATCGTGACAGATTTTTTTCCTTTTTTTTTGTCGAACATCGTACAGGCGATGAAACATGGGTTCATTACTTCGAACTTGAAACAAAACGGCAATCCATGGATTGGCACGACACCACATCTCCACCGAAAAAAAATTTCAAAGCCGCACTCTCAGCCGGTAACGTCAAGGCGACGACCTTCTGGGACAGTGACGGGTTAGTCTGTTTGATGTCCTCCCTCATAGTGCAACGATCAACTCTGAAGAGTACTGTGCTACACTCAGGAAACTGCAGAAAGACTTCACCGACACAAAAATGTAAACGAACTTCTCCTTCTCTATGACAACAAAAGGCCTCTCACAAGTCTGCGAACCCGAGAGGACCCCACAAAACTTCATTTCCCGTTCACCTACAGCCTGGATCTCGCACCTTCTGACATCCATCTGTTTGGCCCAATGAAGAGTGCATTCCGCGGGAAGAATTACGTGGATGACGGTGAGATTATTGATGCTACAAGACGTTGGCTCCGACGTCGACAAGTAGAATGGTATTTATGCGGGCGTACAGACCATCCCAGTAAGGTGGCGTAAGGCCGTCGAATTTAAAAGAGATTATGTTCAAAAATATTGTTTTGTAGTTAAAAGAGTGGGAAAAAGTACAGTTTTTCGAATCCTGAGTAAAACAAGCCTGATTTCAGGAAAAAAAGTGATTCATTGCTTATTCAACACCCTTCATATTAGTATACGTACAGTGCAGCAGACTGAAGTAACTTTCCAGTACAGAAATCAAGTTCTACCAGGAATGTGTTACTTTGAATAACTGAGTGGCACCCAATCTCTCCATGTTGAAATGTTGCTATTTACTTGAACATTATAGCGTTTCTAGAAACGTCAGTGTCAGAGAGTAAGAAGCAGCCCACCAAAAACTATGCATAGGTGACTTGGGCTACGGTCAATAAGCATTTTAGTCACTTGCCTGTAAAATTCTGAGCGGAAACAGACCGCTTGTGGTTCGCACAGCAATTAACTTGCACATTTATGTTTCTCACTGTTAGGTCGACAGCTATGCCCTATTTTAGAGGTGTTTGTAACGTTATCGGTCAACAACACAATGGAAGACCGCTTGTTGAACATCTTGTCGTCACCTACATCGATACTGAAGGTGTACTAACGTTTCTCTTGTCAGCACTTCTCCCGGTACCTCCCTCCTTTGAAAGCACCGGATCACTGGCAGCCGAGAGACTGGAACGCCACCACTTGCCAGCCACTACTACTAATGAACTCTAGCTAGAGCTGTAACACTATCAGATCATGTAGTCAAATCTAGCACTGAAGGTCAGTTGTCCGCTTATCACCCAAGAGGCATTTCTTGCTGCCAGGGTTGCAGGGTTTTTCAGTAAAGTTTACATCTTTCACACGATGCACTCACAATTAATTGTAATCATTTATTCTTTCTTATTATACCGTACATGCGCAATAAGTAACATTTCATTATTTGCTATGGTTTGTCTCAATAACCACAACAAACGCGAAATCGCAAGTTTCGTGTCTTGTCCTCATTTATCTCGATACAGAATGTGTACAATAGTTGTCCTGATATATTACCATTTGAAAGCATCTTGTCACTGATACATACATTATACACTGAAGATCACGCTGGGAACTAAGTCCGAATGGATATTAATTTCATATTTATTACATTTGCTAATCAGCACACCACATATGTGTAACCATCTATCTCAAACAAGGATGATCGTTGGGTGGAATGAATGTGAGTGTAATTGCACGCACATGCTACTTGGTGGATTCACATGGACTTTCTTGGTTCAGATTTGCGGCAGAGGCCACAGAACTATAGCTGAGCTTAACTTTCGACGCTTGCTTGGGACGCCACTCGGTCGTGATTTTATCTGCGCGGCCTTTCTTAACAGGCGGTATCGCCATTTGTTCCTTGAGACCGACGGGAAAGAGATGTGGATGTTCAAATTTCACTGTTGCATCGATGGAAAATTTTCAGCAAGAGGACAGAGGCGTTGTCTCTCCTGTTTTCTGACTGTAGGAGGTGACCGGTACCACTGAAAAATTCGTCTTATTGACTGGTCAGTTCATTTCCTCCAGGCTTTTTCGGTCTCCGGCCAGGGAAGCGAAACACGCTGGATATTTACAAGTTTAGTCAGTCACAGGAGAGTCTCTCATCTGGTGTGTGGTGAGAACGGTATGCAGCATCAGTGTGGACCTAGACTGTGATTTTGGATGGGAGTTAGCTCAGATTTCTAAAGTTAGGAACTTCCTGTAGTTTTAAATTCACCTGTTAGAAGCATTTTTGATTTTCGGTGACTGCTAATTTTGTAAGCATTTAATTAGATTCAGATGGGGCGTAATTTGTTCCTCATCCGGTCACAATTCCCTTGCCGTATTCCATTTCGAACTGAAACAATCGACAAGCGCCTACTCCGTCGAGTTACCCTAGCGTATCGCCCTTAGTATCGGTTTGTCGCTAGCAAATGCCAACCCTGCTTATGACTCCGAGTTTTTCACAAAACAGCACTGCCTTCTGTTATGATATTTGTACTTGTCCAGAAGTCTAGAAACATCCCCCAGGCTGTGGCTATATCCCTTCTTCCAGGAGTGCTAGCTCTTCAAGGTTCGCAGGAGAGTTTCTGTGAAGTTTGGAAAGCAGGAGGTGAGGTACTGACTGAAGTAAAGCATTGAGGACGGGGAGTGAGTCGTGCGTGGGTAGCTCAGGTGGTAGAGGCAAAGGTCCCGAGTTCGAGTCTCGATCCGGCACAAAGTTTTAAACTGCCAGGAAGTTTCTAAGTAAACTTTGCTAACGTATCACGTACATCTGAGCTGAAACATGTTTACAGATTCGAGAAACAAAACTAAGAGGTCAGTGTCAACGTCTATGGCGTCCAATATTCTAATTATGAGTTGATGATCATACATGAAGAGAAAAATGAAAAACAATTTCAAGCTGTACCGCTGTATGACACAAATATCCACTGTGACACTGTGAGATAAAGGGCGAATTGTGGCATCCTGAAAATATTCTAAGTTGGAATGGCCGCACGGGCCGCTCGGCCAGCCTGGGCCCGGCAGCAAACACGTGGTGGTAACTTTAGCCGGACGAGAGGGGTAGCCCCAGCGCATAGTCCAGCCGCGCGGCTGGGAATTCCGCTGTGTCGAGGACGGTGCTTTGTGCAGACGAAGGAGATGTCTATATCGGGAGTGCCAAAGATGGCAGATTTTGTGAAACCTTAATGGCAGACATTTCACAAAAAAAAAATGGTTCCAATGGCTCTGACCACTATGGGACTTAACATCTGAGGTCATCAGTTCCCTAGAACTTAGAACTACTTAAACCTAACTAGCCTAAGGACAACACACACATCCATGCCCGAGGCAGGATTCGAACCTGCGACCGTAGCGGTCACGCGGTTCCAGACTAAAGCGCCTAGAATCGCACGGCCACACCGGCCGGCTAGACATTTCACAGTTCGAATAGAAATTAATAGTGGCCAGATGAATCATCATGCCTCAAAAAGAAACATGTACATTACTATTTTTCGCACGAGGATTCTCATGGTGTTATCAGATTTTCAATATATTTATTAGTTTAAAGTTTAGTATCTGAAGACAAATTATACAAGTAACACCCAGTCACGAATTTCCAAAATATAAACGCTTCATCCGATTTTGTCGATCGCCGTGTCTTTAGAAAGCTATTAGTGTAAACCTATATTGGTATGAATTACATGCATGTAACTTTAATGGTACATGAGTTATTGGAGGTCAAAGTGGCCGATTACTATCGATCGCGTCAGGCCATAGGTACTCCACAGTTACAAGAAAAAACAGTAGCAGCATGCTTATAAATATACTTATTCATCTATGTTTTTGTTTATATCCGATATATAGAATTCATGAGGAAATTTGTTAAATATTTACTGTGTTTTAGAAAGGTTCCTGGCCTAACTTTTGCTTCTTTTATTTTGATATACGTTTATTTAGTTGCTTATGTATTTAATAATGTGTGCTAGAGCGCGTTCATGGTCCATCCGTAGGAATATTCATTTAATTTCAAGTATTTAAATGTAGATCCAGTATTTAGAATGTGTTTCAATATGTTTGTAAGTGCACATTGGTTTGAAGACAGGTTGGGAGCGCTCTAGTCGATCACAGCGGTCGTTAAGTGGAGAGACCGTATGGAAGTGGGGAGGAGCATCGTTTCCGGAGAGGACACGAGGGAGTTCTGGACGAGGAGGCGCGGGACACGGGGGTGAGTGCTGGACGCGGACAGTACAGCGCGGCGCACGCACAGAGGGCGGAAAGTCTTGGACAGTGGAGCAGTTTGCGCGTGGTCGCGGCAGATAGAAATATTTCGTAGTGCTGACTTGCGCACTTGTGAGATTTCCGTGGCTTCTACAGTGAAGACGTAGTGTGCGTTTAGAAGTGAATATCCCGCGAGCTATGTTGTTGTTCATAACTAATTCAAAAATGTTCAAATGTGTGTGAAATCTTATGGGACTTAAGTGCTAAGGTCATCAGTCCCTAAGCTTACACACTACTTAACCTACATTATCCTAAGGACAAACACACACACCCATGCCCGAGGGAGGACTCGAACCTCCGCCAGGAGCAGCCGCTCAGTCCATGACTGCAGCGCCTTAGACCGCTCGGCTAATCCTGCGTGGCCATAACTAATTACGTGCAGGAGGAGTCTATTGTTTCCCTGTTATTCAACTCATATTTTATTTAATTGCTGGACCACTGACGCCAATAAATGTTTTGCAGAAATATACCGCATTCTCAAAAGTACTTCTGCTATCGTGTTCATCCTTTAAAGTCGTTAAGGTAGTACCTGCGGATTTTATTTAATCGCAATCTTTCATTTATAAATTTATATCTTACATTCATAATTCGCAATTGCCAAGTGATAGAAACCTTCGACCATTCGATTCATGTGTGTATTATTTTCGTATACTGTAGACTCAGCAGTATTTGGCCTGTAATGCGGCAGCTACTTATCCCTGCCCCTAGAGAACGAAACCAGCCAAAACTTTTAATGTTGCAACGTTGAGTAGGAGGGTGCGTAGTTATATGAAATCCAGCAAGACACAAGTAAATATAGCAATGTTGCAACCTGATAATTCAGATTCTTACCATTTGTAGTTTTCATTCTAAAGAAAACTTAGATGCAAACTCGCTTGACTGCATTCAGTTTAGTCCACTTAACAGTGTAGTGCGCCGGCCGCTGTTGCCGAGCGGTTCTAGGCGTTTTAGTCCGGAACTGTGATGCTGCTACGGTCGCAGGTTCTAATCTTGCCTCGGGCATGGATGTGTGTGATGTCCTTAGGTTTGTTAGGTTTAAGTAGTTCTAAGTCTAGGGGACTGATAACCTCAGATGTTAAGTCCCATAGTGCTCAGTGCCCTTTGGACCATTTGAACCGTGTAGTGCGAAGTATCAGGAATGAGTACTTTACCAAGTCTACCAACATGCAACGTCTGTCTTTTATAGTTTATGCTCATAGAGAATGTATGTTAGAACCAGATACTACTGGCAGTCACTGTAATTACCCTGGTTCGTATTCCTATGAAGTACACTTACACAGGGCATTCACTATACCCTATTACATACACTGCAGCTATGACAAATGATGTTCATAGTTTAATCTGTACAGAGACAACGATTGGATGAAATGAATCACTCAACAGCTGTTTGTTATTGCCGTGACTGTGAATGTGTTTTTACAGTATAATGAAAAGACAGGCGCAATGCCGAAAAAGAATTGCTACTTTACTCAGCAGATTTCTGTCATATTTGCTAAGAACCGTGTAGGGAAGGAGATGTTAAGCGTAGAGACCACCACCATGTTAGTGGTGCAAATCGGTCTGTTGCACATGCTAGCTGCAACTTGAACTCTAGACCTCACTTTACAGACCCAGTCTTATATCAAAATATGACCAGTTATGGTGGCCATTTCCTGGTCAGGAACGTATGTAAACGAACAATGACACACACAGATGGAGTTAAACGGAATGTAGGTCATATTTCTCTGCTGACATCGAAGATGGACAGGTATAAATCATTTACGAAGAGTTCTGCAACAATAAACTGAGAGAGAAATCGCAAAACAGATATCGAGTTCATAGATTCGCTTAATATTTTGACGAGTTCCCTCGAAAAGTGTGTATCATACATGAAACAAGGCAATCTCAAGATACTGAGTATATATTTTCCTCAAACCCGCAAGTTTTATTTAGTAATTAAGAAAGGCATATTTCCATATGATTGTGTGAGATAGGAATAGATATTATTAGAAGATGATATACCTCCAATTGAGAAATTTAAAGATTTAGTAATAGATGAAACTACGTGGATGTGCGGAAAAGTTGTAACTCCGAATTTTTAAGTGAAAACTCTTAAGGCTTCTCAAATAAAACAAATTGTAGTAACATTCTACATCTTTATTCCTCATTTCTACTTGTTTATTTCTCAACGAAGTCACCCTGGCGACGAATGCATTTCTCCTGTAACGCTTTCGCAAAATTGCGTGTGTTACTAGAATGAAGAAGCACCATGGCAGCCGTGTGTGACGCGGACAGGTGGGCACAGAGGCGCCGGATATGTAATTTCACAAGCGAGCCAGTTCGTACACAGCGAGGCGCTCAGGTTAAGCCACGCGATCACTGTGACATCGCAGAAAGGCTCTGCAACGGCGGAACGGCCTGTGGTATATTTCCACACCGTTGGGACATCCGGAAGTTGATAGATACATACCTGGAACCAGTGTAATGGCACAAAGAGTATGCTACTAATCGCTATAACTACACTCTAATTGCAGCACAGTGATGCACAGTCTTACAGCAGCCTCCACAACATCCGGTTCAAGTTGGTTTCCAGAGCGCTATGGGTCAGCCAGCAACCGAAGGCGATGTCGGCAGCCAGCTCCACCAGATCAGCTCCCGACTCAGTCCATCAACTCTGACTTAGGCGATAACGGGGAGTTATCCCTCAAAGGCCGCAGCAGCACCGAACTTCTGGCTCAGAGGGCAGCGGTTCGTGGCCAGGGCGATACTTCTGTCATCTCACCACACCAGGGAGAGCTCCTATCCCAGTTACCGTGGCCGCCTATGGGTATTCAGAACACGTTGCTGTGTGAGGTAACTACGGTCGCAGGTTCGAATCCTGCCTCGGGCATGGGTGTGTGTGATGTCCTTAGGTTAGTTAGGTTGAAGTAGTTCTAAGTTCTAGGGGACTTATGACCTAAGATGTTGAGTCCCATAGTGCTCAGAGCCATTTGAACCATTTTTTTTTTTTTTTGTGTGAGGTAAACAGTGTCAGCAAGGGTGGACGCGAGCGTCAGTCAGCCATCATACCACCGCAGCTTCCCGACGTTATCGGCATTGCGCATCTTGCAGAGGGTGTATCCGGAGGCCCAGCAGCACTCTGAGGTTGTAATTCAACACGAATAAAATATGTTGTATTTTGCAGCGGAGTTTTCCTAGTCACCCCAACAAGCACTTCCGCCTCCACAATCCGCCATTCAACCAATTCTGCAGTGTAGCGACCTCATCCATCCCTGGGTCGCTGTACAGTAGTGCCACAAGTAATTGTGGACCTCGTCTAGCAACTGGTGCCAGAACATTATACCTCCACACAACTTAGCTTCACAACCACAGCACGAATTTTCACCTAACAGTGAGGCGAGTCAACAGACTGTTAGCTCCTGTGGTTTTTTCTCCTGCTTTGTGTGTTGAGGGCATGAAGTTTAAGCGAGTGATGCATAATGATTCGAAGGTTACGTCTGTACAGCCAGGAGGATCGGCAGTTCTTCCACAACTCCGTTGTAATGGAAAGAAGCGTTGTTATCAATCTGAGAAGTAGCGTCAGTGTAGCTTGTGAGGGAATTTTCACCATGTACTGGATCAGTACGAATAATTTGTATTAAGTGCTGTCACCTCGAGGCATATTGTTACTAGTGATGATATAAAGTGAGATATAAGTGTGTATAGTGTCGTACGGCCTTTCGTGAGTAAATTTGGCATACCGTAATGTATACTGTAGTTTGGCGATGACTGAGTTGTGAGCACAAGATGTCACTTGTCGGGAGGCAGTTCAAGCACTGAAAACAAGGAAACCACGTCGAAACTCAGCGCCTTAAGACTATGCTCTCGCCATATGTGAGCAAATGTTGATGCCACATTCGCACCCACGAAGATTTCCTACATCGTCTGAAGCAGCTACACATCACTGATTCTGACATTATGGTTAGCTTCTTTACCCGTGCGCCAATAAAGGAATCGCTAGACTTCGTATATGGGGATCAGTTCTGCGAGCAAACACATGGAGTAGCAATGGGCACCGGTGGTGGCGAACCTCTTTGTGGAGAGATCTGAAGACGAGGCACTTGCATAGGTCCCGAGTCAACCGAAACGCTTCTTCAGATACGTGGATGACACCTTTGTTCTTCGGCCCCACGGCAAGGAAAAGCTTCTTCTTTTCCTAAAACACCTGAAATCACGATTCCCTAACATAAAATTTACAGTGGGAAATGAGAAGATTGGAAAATTCCTATTCTTAGATGTTCTCGTCCAGAGGGAGGCAGATGTCACTTTTGGTCATAGCATTCACCGAAAATCAACTCACACCAATATGTACCTGCAAGCCAGTATCTGGCACCATCCGACGCAGAAGGACGGTGTACTCGACATTCTGTCTCCTCGGGCACGAACTCTTTCGGATCCAGACAAGTTGACGGCGGATAGAGGACCCTTACTGTCTGTGTACTACAGAAACGAATGTTTTTCGAGAAATATTCAGAAGGCACAGCACTCTGTTTCTCCTCCGAATGCGCCAGCAGAAGTAAAAGAAGAAGCAGATGATGTTGCCTTTTTAAAATACGCCAGACCAACACCTACCCAAATCATCGTATTTCTTTTCAGAAACGACGTCAGGAGCGTTTTCTGGCCACCAACCAAGATTAAGTATGTGTTATGGAGTGCAAAGGATGATCTGAGCCTACGAAAACTGGTTATTTACCACATACCATGTCAATGTGGTACGTCGCATACCGGTCACAATCACCAGGATTGTTGACGTCAGGTGTTAAGAGCACCAGCTGCACCCCAGACTAAAAAATACTTACAGTTCAGCTATAGTGGAACATTGTTTGGAAATTCAACGAATTACTACTATGTAAAGATTCTGACACAGACACCCAGATAATGGGATAGCGTCATTAAAGAATCCAGCTGAAAAAGGTCACACAGAATCTTGTCAGCCGTGAAATGGAATATCAGCTGA
Organism: Schistocerca piceifrons; assembly: GCF_021461385.2. Taxonomy (NCBI): domain Eukaryota; kingdom Metazoa; phylum Arthropoda; class Insecta; order Orthoptera; family Acrididae; genus Schistocerca; species Schistocerca piceifrons. The sequence continues at coordinate 35,164,373 of NC_060149.1, read as the reverse complement.
GCTCCACCCGGAGTCCGGCACTCGAGCTCCTAAAGACGCAACGGAAGCAACATCCAAACTCCGGGTGAAATAACTTTGGAAATGGTGACAGAGCAGCTAACCCAACACAATCAACGCAGGGCGCACAGACGATGGTAATTCAGATAGCTAATCAAGTACCTGAGAACGATCATTTCGAGAACGAAAGGCAGTATGAATACCTGCAGTAATCCGACAGCCGCCCCTAGCGGGCGCTCGTCACGGCCAACTACGGTAATAGAACAGCATAGTCCACAGTAAAGCTTAAATGATGGCAGTCGCAAGATTGAACGCCTGCTACACCCTGGAATGGAACTGAACGTCAGATTATAATATTATTAACTGAAAAAAGGCGAGAAGCACGCGCACAGCTACGACTAGAAAATACTGCGGTTGCTGCTACTGACCGACGCGTACCTCGAACGGAACGTTTCACACTGGATTCAGTCTCAGGGAGCACCCGATGAAGATTCAGAGTTACGCGATCGAAATACAGTGCAGTTATGTTGCGGATTACCTTCAGAAAACTCGATTTTCTAAGATGACGACTCATCGTCGGGAAAGCAGGGAGTCCTAATTCAATCATCGGTTAATGAAATAACTCAACTGAAAGCGGATAATGCAGGCTTGCATAATAAGCTTGTAGCCAGGGAGGAAGAACTGCAACTAGCCGAGCAGCCTACTCCTTTGTTAGATGCAGCTACAGGCTGTTTTATCACACCCTTCTCTGGAAAGTCGACTGACAATATGATGTGCTTATTAGATGACCTGAAATTGAGAGCTAATATCTGGGGGTACTCACAGGATCCCTTATTACAGCTGACAAACTTACGATTGCTCATGTGTTCAGAAAGACTAACAGGCCCACAAACGTTTGAGGAATTCAAAATAGGCTTGCCAGAGGGGCACAAGAAGCAAAACAGTGCGAGGTTCTTTCACGAGCAGTTAGGTTGTATGTCAAAGTATCATAATGAGTCAGTAAAGAATTTTTTGGACAGTATGCGTAAAGTGAATATGAATTAAAGGAAGGTGACGAAGCAGGTAGTAATACTTCATGAAGCTGAACAGAGCGTCGGATACATTTCTGAGGCACTTTGCCGCCTGATGTGCCTAGAAGGGTGAGAAGAAGACCCCGAGGGATTTCTCTTTGTTCTCACATAACCACGGAGTTGGAAGAAATTTATGTAGTAAAAGGAGTGCAAGATAAGAGAGAAATACAATCCAATAACGTGGGGGGGGGGGGGGGGTTACAGATGTCGGAGAGCATAAGATGTGCAGAAGAAGTATCACCAACGTCAAGTAATAGATGTGGGATGGTTGGACCCAACGTGAATGCAAGAATGGTAAGGAGAAACAGGCGTCGAGTGAGCAGGTGTTAAACGCTAAAGGGAAACCCAGACCAGCTGCACGGAACTCCCGATAAATCTCCATACAACTAATACGAATGCAGAGGCGGAATGTAGTGTAGCAGAAGTAGTAGAAAGTAGAAACCACAAGTTTTTATTGGACGCAGGAGCGCATGTGTCGATCGCAAGTATCGACGTCATGGGTCAGAGGCGATTAAACTCTCTGTGTTATAATTCATGTGGTGCTAGAGATAGTAATGCGGACTCTTTGTGTTCACCAATGACAGATTTTCAAGAGGGAATGCAGCGATTTAGTAAATGCGAAGAAGTCGTGCCCCAAGTATGTGACGGTTACTACACGATCTTAGGAGAGGACTTTCTGCCAACACAGCATGCCAAAATTAGCGCCTTCCGATGTGGCCGAGCGGTTCTTGGCTCTTCAGTCCGCAACCGCCATGCTGCTACGGTCGCAGGTTCGAATCCTGCCTCGGTCATGGATGTGTGTGATGTCCTTAGGTTACTTAGGTTTAAGTACTTCTAACTCTAGGGGACTGATGACCTCAGATGTTAAGTCCCATAGTGCGTAGAGCAATTTTTGAACCAAAATGAACTTTAAGTGGCATATACAGCAATTTGGAAGTCAACATTCCAACGGTGGAGATGGTCACCATTGTAGTACGAATGCAAGATGCACCAATCTGGAGTGAACTACACTACTGGCCATTAAAATTGCTACACCACGAATATGACGTGCTACAGACGCGAAATTTAACCGACAGGAAGAAGATGCTGTGATATGCAAATGATTAGCTTCTCATAGCATTCACACAAGGTTGGCGCCGGTGGCGACACCTACAACGTGCTGACATGAGGAAAGTTTCCAGCCGATTTCTCATACACAAACACCAGTTGACTGGCTTTGCCTGGTGAAAAGTTGTTGTGATGCCTCGTGTAAGGAGGAGAACTGCGTACCATCACGTTTCCGACTTTGATAAAGGTCGGATTGTAGCCTATCGCGATTGCGGTTTATCGTATCGCGACGTTCCTGCTCGCGTTGGTCGAGATCCAATGACTGTTAACAGAATATGGAATCGGTGGATTCAGGAGGGTAATACGGAACGCCGTGCTGGTCCCAACGGCCTTGTATCACTAGCAGTCGAGATGACTGGTATCTTATCCGCATGGCTCTAACGGATCGTGCAGCCACGTCTCTATCCCTGAGTCAACAGATGGGGACGTTTGCAAGACAACAACCATCTGCACGAACAGTTCGATGACGTTTGTAGCAGCATGGATTATCAGCTCGGAGAGCATGGCTGCGGTTACCCTTGACGCTGCATCACAGACAGGAGCGCCTCCGATGGTGTACTCAACGGCGAACCTGGGTGCACGAATGGCAAAATGTCAATTTTTCGGATTAATCCAGATTCTGTTTATAGTATCATGATGGTCGCACCCGTGTTTGGCGACATCGCGGTGAACGCTCATTGGAAGCGTGTATTCGTCATCGCCATACTGGCGTGATGGTATGGGGTGCCACTGGTTAAACGTCTCGGTCATGTCTTGTTCGCATTGACGGCACTTTGAACAGTGGACATTACATTTCAGATGTGTTACGACCCGTGGCTCTACCCTTCATTCAATCCCTGCCGCCGGCCGAAGTGGCCGTGCGGATAAAGGCGCTGCAGTCTGGAACCGCAAGACCGCTACGGTCGCAGGTTCGAGTACTGCCTCGGGCATGGATGTTTGTGATGTCCTTAGGTTAGTTAGGTTTAACTAGTTCTAAGTTCTAGGGGACTAATGACCTCAGCAGTTGAGTCCCATAGTGCTCAGAGCCATTTGAACCATTTGAGCCAATCCCTGCGAAATCCTACATTTCAGCAGGATAATGCACGATCTCATGTTGCAGGTCCAGTACGGGTCTTTCTGGGTACAGAAAATGTTCGACTGCTGCCCTCGCCAGCACAGTCTCCAGATCTCTCACCAATTGAAAACGTCTGGTCAATGGTGGCCGAGCAACTGGCTTGTCACAATACGCCAGTCACTACTCTTGATGAACTGTGGTATCGTGTTGAAGCTGCATGGGCAGCTGTACCTGTACACACCGTCCTAGCAATATTTGACTCAATGCCCAGGCGTATCAAGGCCCTTATTACGGCCGGTGGTGGTTGTTCTGGGTACTGATTTCTCAGGATCTCTACACCCAAATTGCGTGAAAATGTAATCACATGTCAGTTCTAGTATAATATATATGTCCAATGAACACTCGTTTATCATCTGCATTTCTTTTTGGTGTAGCAATTTTAATGGCGAGTAGTGTACTTAAAATGCAGTCAACAGCACTAAGGATTAATTCGCATGATATTGTGCTGAAAGGTAGCGGGAAGTTGGCCTGGGTAAAGGTGATACACTCCTTGAAAATGACCACATTGCTCCAACTACTGGGGAAGACGCAAAGCCCAAAATCGTCACGTATTGTAATCGAACTAAACGAGGTGTCTGTTTTGTTGAAAGACTGAAAGAAGAGTCGTCCATGGCTAGAGTGCCATGTAGGAGATCACTGAGATGTTTTTTTTCGATCTTTAATATTACTGGCATAAATAATCAAATAATGTATTAAGAAAATCCTAATGTGATTATTAATGGGAGACAATACCTGTAAACGCAGGACCTGGAGCTAACATGACGACAAATCATGCGCAGGCGAACAATACAATATCTACCTTAGCACCTACAAGAAGTTATAAAACGATTCACGAATGAAACTGAAGTTTAATACGCTGTAAAACCCAGTGGTAGATGCTAAGCCTATCCAAGACGCAAGAATTGGAAGTCAAAGAAGGCATGTATTCATTGTCAACCATTTTTGTGTAATGAACGTGCTGTAACATCATGTGATAAGAGCTGAGATAGATGACGAAGATGAGGTCAAAACAGTTAAATAACAAGAAATACTGGTTCTGTCTGTTAATCCATTTTGTAAGTGCCTTCGATGACTGGAGACTTTAATTGCCCTAAGATTATTACCGACAATATAGATAAACTGATCGTTTTGTTCTGCAAATAAATATTTTAAAGTGTAAAATATGAGTGATTCATTATAAAAATAACCAAAAACTTACTAATTTACGCACATAAGGTACATTTCAGGTTGCTTGTTGACTCTGAGCAAAATGTTCTACGCATAACCGATCGCGTGACTTACTAAGGCGCAAGTTCTTGTAGGTTAAAGACCCCTGTATAGGGCTAACTAGATGTACACAGAGGCTAAATGAATCCGAGTATGAAGTTGTACAAAAGCCTGGTAAGAAACACACAGACGAAGGTAGTTTAAGCCGAAGACTAGCAGTGGTACAGGCACTGTATCACGACCTTGAAAAATGGCAAGCAGTGAATGGGCTGGCGTGGAACGTAAACAGTATGAATGGCACACGCAAATCACTGTGTGGGATTGGTTGTGGTTTAAGACAACGAGGTTTGGACCATGGGTAGTGGTGTCTTAAAGGCTAAGAGAAAGTGCTGAAAGAACTGCATGACAACATATTGTCAGGATATGGGCGTTACAGAACAACGAATAGGTGAGTAACAGAGTGGTAATGGTAGTAGTCTAGGAAAGATGATGTGAATAGGTATGTAAGGGGTCGTGTACATTGTGTGCAATGGGCAGATATACCTTTGCAGAGATTACCAGAAGCAACATAGCCTTACAGAATGACTGGATTAGACGACTTTGGTCCCGTTAACAAGACTCCACCCAGGAATCGTTTTTGATTAATCATTACTGCTTTTTTCTTTAGATATGAGAAAACAATTGGAATCTCTAGCTGATAGGCAGCGTTGGGGCACTAACACTGATCAACAGCTGGGTGCTCAAATTTGAGAAGCCAGAAACTACGTTTACAGATAAAAGGACAAACTTTATGTGCGTTTTGTTGAAGCACCAGGATAATTTGCTACGTGTTAAGATATTAAGGATGAATCCAGTGCACCCTCAGTGTAATGGTACGAAGGAGAGGATACAAAGAGCAGTGGGAAAGATGCTGAGTCATTACGTGGGCGTAGACCACAATGATTGGGATGTATATTTATCCTTGGTTGTGAGTGTATATACTCCAAAAGTCCGTTGTACCACAGTGTTATCACTATATGAGGTAGTTTACTCCAGGCGCATGCCGTTACCGTTCAACAAAACAGAGCTGAGATATTGCAAGGACAGGGTATCTGTTAAAGATTTTGTTAAAAAGGTGTGACAAATTAGAAATGTGTGCAGGAAACAAACGCAAGGGCCCTGGAACACCAAGAGCGGTTATGGAACCGTGTGGACAGGTTACCACACTATAAAACAGGTCAATGGGCAATGTTATCGAAACTGTACGTTCTGAGGGGTAAGACTAAGACATTTACGTTGCCCCGGGTCATTTCAGGTTGTTGAAACGATATCGCTGGCAAACAGCAGGCTTCAGTTACCGACTCATACAACTGTTGTTTATGTTAGGCATCTGAAGTCGGTCCGCAGCTCGTGGTCGTGCGGTAGCATTCTCGCTTCCCGCGCCCGGGTTCCCGGGTTCGATTCCCGGTGGGGTCAAGGATTTTCTCTGCCTCGTGATGACTGGGTGTTGTGTGATGTCCTTAGGTTAGTTAGGTTTAAGTAGTTCTAAGTTCTAGGGGACTGATGACCATAGATGTTAAGTCCCATAGTGCTCAGAGCCATTTGAACCATCTGAAGTCGTTTCGAGGTGCACCATGTGTGACAGAAGTGAAAGATGAGGGGGAGTCTTATCCTAGCAGTGCTGAACGTCTTCACCAGGAGTGGAGCGGGATGATGCGGGTTCTACCATTTAGCAAGGCAAGAGAATTAATACTCTTAAGTCATCACTGGTAACTGTTGACTCTGAGCGCTTGGGAAATGCGCAATGAGGTAATAGGTTTAGAAAATGTGTGTATGGAGTTACAGAGAGAAATGGAAGGGAAAGACATAATAAAGGAAACGAGGAGTGAGGGCGGTAAGTTGCACCAGTCATATGTCAGATTGCGAGGACAAATGCAGCACACAGTGGAATTAGCGCCACACATGGTACGGCGGTAAGCGAGATTTGTTAGATGCAGTGGGAAGGCTATAAAAACGGTTTTTAGGACGGCAGATGTTGGGGACATTCTGGAGCTGAATAACACAGTGGAGTGAGCGATACAGCAACGACGAATGAGGTCACTGTGGAATGGTACACCACACAATTAACCAGTTTGGAACAAGGTAAACTCAGGAGAGCAGAAGGTTTGGATCTACACGTGAATGGAATACTTACTAACTGCAGCTGAATGTTGGGCTGTATCATCATGATCACAAACAGCTCTTTTGTGGGGATGGGATTGGGACCCGGCCCTACTCACACTATTCTTTGAGTATGTGGTTGGTAAATTTTTTTGAAAATAGTGGTTGTGTGAGCGATGTATATGGAACAGTTGGATGACCTGCCTGTCATAGTTATGTGCATGAGTATTCGTGAATGACAGCACACTATGTGTGTGTGTGAAAATTATAGCCACTCTATGTTTGCATGTAATTATTGTATATATTTCGGTTTGTGTGTGGTTTTTCTTCACATGCTGCTGATATCCCAATCTTCCACATATTTTACACAGAAAAATATAAATACTGTACACAAAATGATCGACCCAATCGGTGATTAAAAATTACCTAATGTATAAAAAGTAATACGTGTATAAAGAGTGAAAAAATCAATTGCCATGTACAAATTCAAAGGGAGACAGTATTTAAGTTCTTCCCTCTGCTAGATTTAGTAGAAATAAATATATCTGATATAACTAGTATGTATATAAGTCACAGGGGAAAAATGTAAAAAAATAGAATTGCAACGTATTGTAAATAGACCAATGTATACATGTCAGCTGAAAAAGAAGTTGTGAAACATAGCTTTGCATGATACTGTAAATAAACCAATATACATAATTGAAAAGAAAAAAAATAGCTTTGTAAGGAAAGCAACATAACATAAGCTAAGCAATCAAACTATGCTGGTAGAAGACTATATTGCCAAAAAAATTGTTGTTGGCGATTAGCCACAATTTAATTTGTTACGTCGGTGTTATTACTTCCTCAGCGCGTCACTATTCAGCTACAGACAAAACATAATTTTTAATAATAATTCCTTTAGAACACGTTTGATCTTCTCACTATGGTGCAACAGACCATGAATGAAAAGGCCTACGCACCTTTTCTGGCTATAAAGGATGAGGGGGAGGAGATACCCGCCTTGGATCAAGTAAATAGTGGGATGGGAGCGGTTTCCTGCCAGTTTTATATCACAAAAGTACCTGACGAAAACATTACCACTATTGGATTACTTCCCGTACCACATCCAATTGTGGATACGACGGGGGTTCCCTTGGGTGACCTTGCGCAACTGATTTAGGTGTGAGGACTAGACCATGATATCCGAGAGGAGAGAGGGTGTTACCGTGGATAGAACTAGTCCAACTACCACAGGTCTAAGATGATACCAGATGTGTAACCTGATTCTAAATGTAAGTTATTCACAAGAGTAACTTAGAAGTAGCTATTCTCAGAGAAGTGAAGCAGCTTAAATCACATAATAAAAGCATGTCTTCTACATCTACATCTACATCTACATATACATGAATACTCTGCAAATCACATTTAAGTGCCGGGCAGAGGGTTCATCGAACCACCTTCACAATTCTCTATTATTTCAATCTCGTATAGCGCGCGGAAAGAGTGAACACCTACATCTTTCCTTACGAGCTGTGATTTCCCTTATTTTATCGTGGTGATCGTTCCGCCCTATGTTGGTCGCTGTCAACAAAATATTTTCGCATTCGGAGGAGAAAGTTGGTGATTGGAATTCCGTAAGAAGATTCCGTCGCAACGAAAAACGCCTTTCTTTTAATGATTTCCAGCCCAAATCCTGTATCATTTCTGTGACACTCTCTCCCATATTTCACGATAATGCAAAACGTGCTGCCTGTCTTTGAACTTTTTCGATGTACTCTGTCAGTCCTACCTGGTAAGGATACCACACCACGCAGCACTATTCTAAAAGAGGACGGACAAGAGTAGTGTAGGCAGTCTCCTTAGTAGGTCTGTTACATTTTCTAAGTGTCCTGCCAATAAAACGCACCCTTTGGTTAGCCTTCCCCACAACATTTCCTATGTGTTCTTTCCAATGTAAGTTGTTCGTAATTGAAATATCTAGGTACTTAGTTGAATTTACGGCTTTTAGATTAGACTGATTTATCGTGTAACAGAAGTTTAACGAGTTCCTTTTAGCACTCATGTGGATGACCTCACACTTTTCGTTATTTAGGGTCAACTGCCACTTTTCGCATCATTCAGATATTTTTTCTAAATCGTTTTGCAGTTTGCTTTGATCTTCTGATGACTTTATTAGTCGATAAACGACAGCGTCATCTGCAAACAACCGAAGACGTCTGCTCAGATTGTCTCCCAAATCGTTTATATACGAGGCCTGTTCAGAAAGTAAGCTCAGATTGATTGCCAAATTGAAACCACAGTGAACATCAGAAATGTTTTACTTGTAACAATTAGCTACACCTTTCAGCTACTTCTCTACGTAGTCGCCGTTCTGACTTAGACTTTTGTCATAGCGTTGTACCAACTTTTCAATAGCCTCATCATAGAAGGCAGCCGCCAGTGCTTTCCGCCAAATCTCCACGCTGGCCTACACCTCGTTGTCTGTGTCAAAATGTTGTCTTCAAAGACAGCGGTTCATGTGACCAGAGATGAAACTCAGGGGGAGACAATTGCGGACTGTATTGTGGGTAATCTCACATTTCCATTTGAAAACGATGCAGGAGCATCTTCATTGCCCCTGCAGAATGCGGCTGAGAATTCTCTTGAAGAAGAAACAGCACGACAGTTATGTAATGTTAGCTGCATAGCTTCAGGCGAAATTTCTCACCAGGCCCTCGTACTTGGCGGCAGACACTATTTTCTAGACATCTTTACGCACTCACTGCGAGCTCAGAAATGAGAAGAGCGACGTGATGCTAACTGGGGTTATACTAGAGACACTACCCAACACATCTGTGCAAAGCTTTATCGGATTTTCATAGTCGTTTCCATTTCGCGACCGATCAGAGCTTACTTTCTGAACGCCCCTCGTAGATAAGGAACAGCAAAGGGCCTATAACACTACCTTGGGGAACGCCTGAAATCACTTTTGTTTTACTCGATGACTTTTCGTCAAGTACTACGAACTGTGACCTCTCTGACAGGAAATCGCAAATCCAGTCACATAACTGAGACGATATTCCATAAGCACGCAATTTTACTACGAGCCGCGGTCCCGGCGGAGGTTCGAGTCCTCCCTCGGGCATGGGTGTGTGTGTTTGTCCTTAGGATAATTTAGGTTAAGTAGTTTGTAAGCTTAGGGACTGATGACCTTAGTAGTTAAGTCCCGAAAGATTTCACTCACACACATACTACGAGCCGCTTGTGTGGTACAGTGTCAAAAACCTTCCGGAAATCCACGAATACGGAATCGATCTGAAATCCTTGTCAATAGCACTCAGCACTTCATGTGAATAAAGGAACGATGTTTTCTATACCCATGTTGACTGTGTGTCAATAGACCGTTTCCATCGAGGTAATTCATAAAGTCCGAACACAATACATGTTCTAAAATCCTGCTGCATATCGACGTTAACGATATGGGTCTGTAATTTAGTGGGTTACTCCTACTACCTTTCTTGAATATTGGTGTGACCTGTGCAACTTTCCAGTCTTTGGGTACGGATCTTTCGTCGAGCGAACGGTTGTATATGATTGATAAGTATGGAGCTATTGCATCAGCATACTCTGAATACTAATTGGTATACAGTCTGGACCAGAAGACTTGCTTTTATTAAGTGATTTCAGTTGCTTCACTACTCCGAGAATATTCACTTCTACGTTACTCATGTTGGCAGCTGTTCTCTATTCGAATTCTGAAATATTTACTTCGCCTTCTTTTGTGAAGGCATTTCGGAAGGCTGTGTTTAGTAAATCTGCTTTGGCCGCACTGTCTTCGATAGTATCTCCATTGTTATCGCGCGGAGAAGTTATTGATTGTTTCTTGCGGCTAACATACTTCACATGCGACCAGAATCTCTTTGGATTTTCTGCCAGGTTTCGAGACAAAGTCTCGTTGTGGAAACTGCTATAGGCGTCTCGCATTGAACTCCGCGCTAAGTTTCGAGCTTCAATAAAGGATAGCCAATCTTGGGGATTTTGTCCAGATTTTATAATAACTACGTTTCTTTCAGAGCATGCAGGTGCAATAGCTCCATACTTAACAGTAACATATAACGGGTCGTTAGACAAAATATTTGTAACGAAAGACTGCCAGGTCACACCAATATTCCAGAAAGGCAGTAAGACTAATCCACTAAATTACAGGCCCACATCATTAATGTCGATATGCAGCATAATTTTGGAACATATCTTGTGTTTCAACTTTATGAATTACCTTGAAGAGATCAGTCTATTGACACACAATCAACACGGATTTAGAAAACATCGTTCTAGTGAAAAAGATCTAACTCTTTACGAACAAGAAGCGTTGAGTGCTATCGACGATGAATTTCAAATTGATTCCTTGTTTCTAGATTTCCAGAAGGCTTTTGACACTGTACCTCAAAAGTGTCCTGCAAGCAAATTGCGGGCTTATGGAATATCGTCTCAGTTATGCGACTGGATTCGTGATGTTCTGTCAAAGAGATCACAGTTGGTAATAACTGACAGGAAGTAACACAGACGCGATTTCTGACGTTTATAGGCCCTCTACTGCTCCCTATATATATAAACCATTTAGGAGACCATCTGAACAGCCGCCTTAGGTTGTTTGCAGATGATGCTGTCTTTTATCGTCCAGTAAAGTCAACAGAAGATCAAAACAAATAAAATATATCTGTATGGTGCGAAAATTCGCAATTGACGCTAAATAATGAAAAGTGTCACGCCATCCACATGAGTGCTAAAAGGAATCCGTTAAACTTCGGTTACGCCAGAAATCAATCAAGTCTAAAAGACATAAATTCACTTAAATTAGGAATTACAATTACGAACAACATAAATACACTGAAACGCCAAATAAACTGGTATAGGCATGCGTATTGAAATACAGATATATGTAAACAGGCACAATATGGCGTTGCGGTCGATAACGCCTACATAAGGCAACAAGTGTTGTTAGATCGGTCACTGCTGCTACAATACCAGGTTATCAAGATTTAAGTGAGTTCAAACGTGGCATTACAGTCGGCGTACGAGCTATGGGACACAGCATATCCGAGGTACAGATGAAGTGGGTGGTTTCCCGTACGGCCATTTCATTAGTGTACCGTGAATATCAGGAAGCCGGTAAAACATCACATCTCCGACATCGCTGCGGCTGGAAAAAGATACTGCAAGAACAAGACCAACGACGACTGAAGAGAATCGTTCAACGGACAGAAGTGCAACCCTTCCTCAAATTACTGCAGATATCAATGCTGGGTCATCAACCAGGGTCAGAGTGCGAACCATTCAACGAATCATGATCAATATGGGCTTTTGGAGCCGAAAGCCCACACGTCCAGAAGTGTTACAGAGTGGCTCCAAGAACAGTTTTCTGAGTTTAAACCATTCCGCTGGCCACCAAACTCCCCAGACGTGACATTATTGAGCATATCTGGGATGCCTTATAATGTGGTGTTAAGAATCGATCGCCACCCCCTCGTACTCTTGCGGATTTATGGACAGCCCTGCCGGATTTATGGCATCAATTCCCTCCGGCAGTACTTCAGACATTAGTCGAGTCCATGCTATGTCGTGTTGTGGCACTTCTGCGTGCTCATGAGGGTCCTACACTATATTAGGCAGGTGTACCAGTTTCTTTGGTTCTTCAGTGTAGAAAAGAACATACAGAAAATTTTGTGGCGACGTCGAACCAAAGACAGCATTTTATTGGCAGAACACTTTGAAGATGCAACGGTTCTACTAAAGAGACTGCCCACGTTACACTTACCAGTCTTCTTTTGGAGTACTGCTGCGCTGTGCGTGATCGTTATCAGGTAAGATTAATGGAGTACATCGAGAAAGTTCATAGAAGGGCAGCACGTTTTGTACTATCGAAAAATAGGGAATAGAATGTCACGGACACAATACAGGACTTCAGTGGACATCATTAAAACAAAGGCGTTTCTCATTGCAGTGGGAACTTCTCATAAAATTTCTATCACCAACATTCTCGTCCGAATGCGAAAATATTTTGTTGACGCTGACCTACATAGGGATAAATGATCATCATAGTAAAATAAGGGAAATCAGAAATCGCCAGGAAAAATATAACTGTTCATTCTTTACGCGCGCTGTTCGAAAGTGGAATAGCAGAGAATTACTGTGAAGGTGGTTCGACGAACCCACTGCCACACGCTTAAGTGTGATTTGCTTAGTATCCATGTAGATGTAAATGTAGGTGAAGGTCTTCTCGTTGGAGCCGTGTACATCTGTTTTCGTTTCAACAGACGGAACATCACTGATGACCACCCGGGAGTCAAAAAAGAAGGCAACAACTTGCGTACAGCTGTCTGCAGGGTCTCATGAAATAACTGAAAAATTAGTAAAAGGAAAAAAAATTCCAAAGTTGCAAACTTCGATTTTTTATTAACTCGGTGTCTAGTTTTGGGCAGGAACCTAAGGACATCACACACATCCATGCCCGAGGCAGGATTCGAACTTGCGACCGTAGCGACCGCGCGGTTCCAGACTGTAGTGCCTAGAACCGCTCGGCCACTCACCCCGGCAGTCTGCAGGTCAACGTCGATTAATTTCTGTGGTGCCTGAGGACTATAATTGATGATGATATATTTTAGACGTTCCTACTTCACAATGGCGCCTACGTCGTTGTAGATGGGCATGTATAAGTTCCATTAACAATCTCAGTCTGAATACTGTACCATGCAGTTCTCTTTGAAAGCAGGCAGTTCTTTCCGTTGACTCATACCGACAGAATGCTGTGACGCTGAAGAATTGTGCCCGCACATACATACTCTCCGTTCCACGTCAGAAAAGTTGTTCAGTGATCAACTCGGAAAGGTTGGAGCACTTGGTGCTATTTCAATAGGCAACGATATGCACATCCTCTTCTTTGCAGTGTCAGATGTAGTAAAAGACATCCGTGCTGAGATCGCGCGCTCCAAACCTTCGATCCATGCGGTCATCCGGCTATGCAACGGCATTGCGGAACTGACGGCAAAGAACCTGCTATATTAATGACGTTCCCTGTTTGCACTGTCGTGGTAATGAAATAGTTTCTGATAAGGACCGCCAGCCTTGCATTGAGCTCTGGAAAAGTATAAAATCTCCCATTTCTGACAGCTCTTCACTAGCAGTAAAGATTGTACTTGTGTAAATTTCAAAATCCAACCACTGTGCTGCAATCAGAGACGCTAACGGTCTCCGTTTAGTGTCCAATTGGCTCTTATCAGAATCCTCAGCAACTTTAGTCGCGGATCTACACAGAATACGCGAAAGAATTTGCCCCCCTTATAACAGCCGTTTAGCGCAAGTCTCTAGAGGAACGGAAGGTTGCAAATGATTGGAAATGAGCACACGGAGTCTCAGTTTTAAAGAAGGGTCGTCGAGCTGATGCGCATAACTATAGGCCTATATCTCTGACATCGATCTGTTGTAGAATTTTAGAACATGTTTTTTGCTCGCGTATCATGTCATTTCTGGAAACCCAAAATCTACTCTGTAGGAATCGACATGGATTCTGCAAACAGCGATCGTGTGAGACCTACAGGCTCCCAGGTAGATACTGTTTTCCTTGACTTCCGGAAGGCGTTCGATACAGTTCCGCACTATCGCCTCATAAACAAAGTAAGAGCCTACGGAATATCAGACCAGCTGTGGGGCTGGATTGAAGAGTTTTTAGCAAACAGAACACAGCATGTTGTTCTCAATGGAGAGACGTCTACAGACGTTAAAGAACCTCTGGCGTGCCACAGGGGAGTGTTATGGGACCATTGCTTTTCACAATATATGTAAATGACCTAGTAGATAGTGTCGGAAGTTCCATGTGGCTTTTTGCGGATGATACTGTAGTATACAGAGAAGTTGCAGCATTAGAAAATTGCAGCGAAATGCAGGAAGTTCTGTAGCGGATAGGCACTGGGTGCAGGGAGTGGTAACTGACCCTTAACATAGACAAATGTAATGTATTGCGAATACATAGAAAGAAGGATCCTTTATTGTATGATTATATGATAGCGGAACAAACACTGGTAGCAGTTACTTCTGTAAAATATCTGGGAGTATGCGTACGGAATGATCATATAAAATTAATTGTTGGTAAGGCGAGTGCCTGGTTGAGATTCATTAGGAGAGTCCTTAGAAAATGTAGTCCATCAACAAGAGAGGTGGCTTACAAAACACTCGTTCGACCTATACTTGTGTATTGCTCATCAGTGTGGGATCTGTACCAGGTCGGGTTGACAGAGGAGATAGAGAAAATCCAAAGAAGAGCGGCGCGTTTCGTCATAGGGTTATTTGGTAACCGTGATAGCGTTACGGAGACGTTTAACAAACTCAAGTGATAGACTCTGCAAGAGAGGCGCTGTGCATCGCGGTGTAGCTTGCTGTCAAGGTTTCGAGAGGGTGCGTTTCTGGATGAGGTATCGAATATGTTGCTTCCCCCTACTTATACCTCCCGAGGTGATCACGAATGTAAAATTAGAGAGATTCGAGCGCGCACTTAGGCTTTCCGGCAGTCGTTCTTCCCGTGAACCATACGCGACTGGAACAGGAAAGGGAGGTAATGACAGTGGCACGTAAAGTGTCCTCCGCCACACACCGTTGGGTGGCTTGCAGAGTATAAATGTAGATGTAGATGTAGATCTTAAGGTCAGAAGGACACAAACATCTAACAATGCATTACCCTCTGAAGCAATACGGTATATTCCCACCACACTTAACCTCGTCTTTTGCTTTAAGCAGCCCTTGCTCTATCAGGCTATTATCTTCATTGAGTGACACAACACTGCCGCCAAATAGCAGCACAAACATGGGATAGTCCACTGTACACTCGACCTCGAAAGTTACAACGGCTGATCAGGTATTACTAAGGCAAACATAGCACCATAAATTGCACGCTACTGCATTAATACATTAAGTTGTATTTACGTAACTGAAAATAGCCGATAACATTTCACGTTCGAGAGGCTGTAGAAAATCCTTCTTCCTTTCGTCCTCAATTATACATTTATGCTTTTCAGCTAGTCATCTACGTCAACATCTGCAGCATAGCTATTACGCAAGCCACTCTACATTGCGTCGCGGAGGGTGCATCGTACCATTATAAGGATTTCCTATACTGTTCAATTCGTGAACTGAAACAGAGGAATATTATTATCTACATGGCTCTGTACGTGCCTTAATCTTATCTTATAATCATTATCCTTACGCGGAATGGTGGCAGCAGAGTGTTCACACAGTCATTGTCAAATACAGGTGCTCCAAACTTATTTAACAGGGATTCGCGAAAACCACACCACGTTTCTTCCAAGCATTCCCATTTAAGTTACCCGAGCTTCTCTATTATACTTGGAACTGGATTGTATCTACCTGTTCCGATCCTTGCAGCAAGTTGTTGAATTCTTGCTATGTCTGTTGTCACGCCTACTTCACATTGAGCTCTACGTTTTCGCACCATTTCATACCGCTTCTTAGATCGGTAATACTTATACAATGTGAAGTGCAGTTTATGTTCATTACTAGTATTATAATCGCGTACCACCGGGTTCTTTCTATTTTCCAAGAACTTTACCTTACAATTACCCACATTTGAAGAGAATTGCAATTCATTATATCCAAAGAAAATTACGTCCAAGTCTATCTACAATTCCCTTTCGATCGTCCAACAACGATACTTTTTTGTAAACAACTGCATCGTCGGCGAACAATCTTATACTGGCGCCGATCCTGTTTGATGTACCATTTATTTTATGTACCATTTATTTATATTAAGAAGGAAAGAGGTCCGAGTACGCTTCCTTAGTTCACATCCTACGTACTTTAATTTCTGTAGCTGCAGAAAACTTGGTTTGTTTCCCTCACGGGCAATCAAATTGACTCACGCCCCTCTGCAGCTAATAACATGGCTCGTAACTATGTTTAAGAAAATGACGATCTGATAAGTCATCGTGACGTCATTGGAGACGCTCTGAATACTCTGTAGCTTGAAAAAATTTCAGGATGCGACACTAGGTCAGGACTGAGGATCTCGACAAAGGGAATATCTTAGCGCCCGTCTCTACGCGCATGGTGGCCTGCCGGAACGCAATTTAAGCACTTAAAACTGCTCTCTGGATTGAAATCCACGCACAATAATTATTCCTATTGCCGTGGAAGAGATACGTTACCCACTTGTTGATCATGTCGGTGAAAGTGGAGGCATCCAGCCCCATACGGAGGCGTACTTACGGCCTTCATTCCGGCACACTGTCTTTGATAGTAATATTCACGATGGAGGTACAATTACTGCCTTCAGCAAGTACCAGTGCTATGGTCAAGTATAGATATTGATATACTATCATTACTATTCAAAAGCTATTCTTGGGCACCATTGCTATCTCGCAGAAATAAGACCGGAAGAGCGGCCTGCAGAAAGGGAAGTCTTAACGATCGCTGAATGTCGTTATCCCAAGTAGCACTCTATTGCTTCAGCCACGCACACAAGGTGATCTGATTTCCTACACAACGGCTCGTTAGATCATATCTTGATTGTTACAGTGCGGAACATTCTTCCCTACATATCCTCGAAGCTACGGACAACGGGTTGATTTCTAAAGCAACTGTTTAGTTTCCCGTATTGTACTGAATATTAACTGGATATTATATCCACTAGACATGAAATACAGCAACTCAGTTGTAGAGTGGTAGCAACAGGAACCAGTCGTCGCCTTCTTGGAGAAGAATCCCGAAACTCTGAAGTAATTTTGTGAACCGTTAAAACTGAATTCAATGGAAAATGAAGAAATCGACTGTTAACATAAAGTGTACCCACCCATGTCGAAAATCCATCTCTCACTATAAATAATTCCTATGTTTATTGCAAGAGGTAAGTACAGTGTTGCGCGTTATTATTTTCTTGCATAAGAGTTGAAAACAAAATAGGAAATACGCTCATCGACGCTTTGGTGCCAACGTTACGAAGTGAAGAGATGACTAGAAGGAGACATGGGAAAATGTCAGTCAAAACGGCTAGGGCTTGTGATTCCAACGTCTTTAAGTGATATAAAATCACAGTTCATAAAGTACTAAACTGTGGCTTCTGTCATTTCAGCGTTTTCTTGAGAACCTATGACGACACATGTTACATAAATGATGTATGAAGAGTTTTGTATAAACATGGGGGGATACGTCTCTTCTTGCAATATGGCACCAAGAAATGGCAAGTCAGTGCAGACGTGATATTTTTCAGTGCACTACGAAGTGCTTAAAGGAGCAATCAGAATGTTTCTTTTTGTCAGTAAGATGCCGCGTAGAAGATACCAGAATATGCGACTGGACACATTTAACTGAGGGGAAATATTTGCCAAACTACACATTTATGATTAAACGCCGTAGGAAACATATTTTTATATGATAAAACGAATTATCAGTAGAAGATACTGTTACTTAGATCACATGTCCGATGACAGCAAGGCTACAAGGTACACATTTGTTTACAAACTGCATTGAAAGACAATGTTTAAAAGTTGTGCGTAATTGTGTATTAAATAGGTGACATTTTATAATAAAATTGTTTTCAGCTTGACCAGTGCCTATTGTATCTTGTCAAAACTGAATTCGGAAGAAGGTGTTTACTATATTCCATGTAGTCTTTTGTAGACAACTTACTACTAGCATTTCCTAATTAGTATTAACAACGGTTTTTAATTTACAATGTCGCTGCAGTGAGTGGATAAAGTGGATTATGTTAGAAAAGAATAAATCAGTTTTTCGCTAAGTGTTTACAGTAAAGACAGGTTTGATGGGAAGAGAGATGGTGTATTTTTAACTACAGACGAAACCTTTATAACCAACTGCGTTAGCGTCGAGCCTGCATGAGATACATCTTTTGCCGAGTTACATATTATTAGTAGCAGTCTCTGGCTTTCCGCAGCTCATACTGTCACGTATGAGGAATTTATATCCGGCAAAACTTGCAGTAATATCCAGTAAGATGTCGAGAAAATATCAGTTCGGTGCAAGGACTAGTAACTAGCTCCTGAAGTGAAGACATAACACCTGGCTACTCTTCGCACTCGCTCTCCATCTTTCCATCGTCTTTGTTCCCCCGCCAGCCGTGCATATCTTTGGCATCTGACAACTCAGTCGGTCACCACTGTACAGGGCTCAGTCCTGTAGGGAGACTTTCGAGTAAACTAATAGAGAAATATTGTTCCATTACTAAGTCTCAAGTTTAAAAACAGCTGTCAGTTATAGTTGCCAGTACGTTCATTATTATTTAGTGATTCTAACTGGTAATCAAACTTTAGACTAGAGTGGGTGATGAAAGAAAGACGATTTACTAAGTCCCCCTGAAGCTGTGAATGCTGCTGTTTCAGCGTGGTCCAACTTTGGCCACGCATTGGTCATTCCCCTGCTTCGGATCCTAGGTTCTATCGACCGTGGGAATTTCACAGTAGCGGGAAAGCTCACAGGTTACGATAAACGTGCTAACGTGCTACCCCGTCTTACGTGTCATCAGTGATCGTCCCTCAGAGAGCTCACGAGACTTCCGTGAGTACATGCATGGCGATCTTAGGGCTCCAAGCTATAACAGTACCTACTTCCTATCCTGCGCTACAAACTTGCCCCAGGTTATGCTTTCTTTCGTTTACATCTTCACCCATTTTATTTACATCCATTTTTTGGCTAAAATAAGTTTTGGTTCCCTTTTGGGTTTGACTTCAATTTTCAATTTTTTTCTCTATTAATGACCGACTGGGGAAGAACGCCTTGAATAGCGTCAACTGCCCACAGCCTTAAAGGTCCTTTGTGCACAGTAACTACGAAGACCCATGTGTGCCTAAAACCCAATGCAGTAGCTAAGCTAAGGTGGTCGGGTCGTTATGTACCCTATAGGTAAAGCTACTTAACAACACATACCTCTCTGACTGATCGGCTAACTCCTCACGCATACCTTGGAGTAGATGCCCATCTTCTGGGGGCATGAGGACTCGCAGAAATGTCAAATGATCTTTGCTGTGACTTGGCGTCGCCTGTGCGGAGAGCGCTTCTTCCGAGTATGTGGCACCGGTGCTCGTGTTTCGAACATGAAATGCATGAAACTAAACCAACAATTATGGTAGTACTCATCCGGATGTCTCAACACATATATATATGTCAGTGCGTACACTTACAATTCAACTGCTTTCCTTTCCCTGGCTACCCCACTGGAAGAGTGATAAGTCAGAGGACAAGGAACGAAACAATTTACTCAATACCTAGTGCGTAGTAGACCAGATGGAGATACTTTTACAGCTACGAAACCATTATTTTTCGTGGAACAAATTGGAGATAAATTTCGAGAATTTGTCTCATTGGGAAACTTCCTAAATCAACCATTTTTGATTAAAGGCTCCTATGCTCCACAATCTCAAGCAAATGGCATACCAGTGGCTATTACTTCACATATGGTAGAAGAATTCATCTTTCACACGTACCTTATATTAAGGGGTGTAGGACGTCAAACGCGACGACTTGGAGCAGGAGACACACCACAGGAATTTTTAATTTCCACTGTCTATACTTTTGAAAATAAATTCATAAAACGTTGTTAGAATGACCAGAAAGGATTCAAGATTTACACTTATAGTGGTGGAAGTTCAAACATATAAGAAAATAATTAATTTTTTTACATTTGTATTTCACCCTTTTTCACTTACCATTGGCTGCATTTGTTGCTATAGGTACACTTTTCTTCATAAGTAAGGGAGATTCTTCGATCAATTTTGCACAGCATGCAAACCATACTTACAGATGTATGAAACTCTAGAATTTTCCAAATCTATTAAAAATTGTGGTAAAAATTGAGATAGTTAACTATAAAATTAGAGTTTTTTATAAACATGAAGTTTAAAATGTAACAGCACATTCATTTTTTCATAAATTAAATAATTTCTAGAGTTTCATACACCTGTAAGTATGGTGTGTATACTGTGCAAAATTCATCGAAGAATTTCTCTTACTTATGAAGAAACGTGTACCTATAGCAACAAACGCAGCAAATAGAAGTGAAAAAATGATGAACTTTCACATGTAAAAAAAATTATTTTTTTTTAACTTCCACTGCTATGATTGTGAATCCTGAATCCTTCCTGGTCATGCTGACAAAGTTTTATGAATTTATTTATAAAAGTATAGACAGTGGAAATTAAAATGTCCTGTGGTGTCCCTCCTGCTCCAAGACGGCCCGTTTGACGTCCTACCCCCCTTAAAGACAGAAGAGGAGCGACGAGCTAATCTACACTAGGAAGGTATTTCTTTTGTACAAGGTGTAATAAATGATCGAAGAAATAACCACATTCATACAAGCAGTTTCATCTTATATTTTGAAGGAAATGTTATCCAAGGAAAATTAAAGTTATGTTTTATAGGTGTGATGTGAAGCCTTTTAAGTCCTATCGCCCAAGAGATATTTGCAGTGTTCATGCCTTGGACATAGCAGATCTAAAATGTGGAAACTGTGGAAGATCACTTCAAGAGGATCGTCCATGTGAGCGACCACCTTTGTGTGTAAACTTTACAGAACAGCATCCTCTACGTTCACCGGATTGCCCAGTATTTAAAAAAGAAAAGAAAATGGAAGATAATAAATCAAATGACCACTTGATGTAAAGTGAGGCAAGTTAATATTATGAACACAAGCAACCAGTCGATATCACGACAAATTACTCAAAAGTCGCATCTGTCACCCACCTACGTCAGCTTTCCAAAAGGAAATCTGTCACCGACCTCTCCTCTCGTGCTTCGGGAACTCCCTGGACCCGAGTGGCAGCTTCCTCCTATAGCGTCTGCGGTGTCAGGACTGGTGTCTAAACCTAGAGAACAACGGCCGAAGCGGCCACGAATCGTGGGTCCCAGAGCTTAACTCTCTTGCTCCGTTCCTACACCCGCAGACGATATGCCGTCACAACACCGTCAAAAGTAGTGACTGAGAAGAGAAAGAAGAAGAAGAAAAAGAAGAAGTCTCGGGAAAAATCTTCTCTATCAACACCAAAGTCGCCATATCTTCCCACTCTGTCGTGTTCTGAACCGGTGTTCGTTGACGTCGTTCAACCCTCACCGGTGACAGACAGTGGTCCTGTCTTGAAGGTCCCTTCACGCAAAAGCAAGACACGCTCAACGTGATGATCCAGTGGGCTTGTAACGGCTATTACTGCCATTATCCGGAACTACAAGAAACACTCTCCTTCGGCAATGTGAAACGTGTCGCTCTCCAACAAACACACTTGAATTATTACTATTCAACAATGCTTGGATATTATCGTGCTTTCTGTTGGAGCCTTACTGTCCCATGTGGGCATCTAGAGGTGTCTGTGTGTTAGTTCGTACACATGTCATCAATCAGTGAATTTCCCTTCGTATCATGTTGGGAAAAATAACAGTGCGAATACAAACGACTCCAGTGGATACCATTTGTAACGTTTATTTATCTCCAGGCAGGCACTTTATTTAAATAGTACTCCTAGCGACTTCACTGCCTTCTAGGGCTTCTTCCCGATTGACGACCTTACAATCTCTTCCCCCTATACCATGGCTTCGCTAAAATGGTCACTACAGGACGATCTTTGAGATACAGATGCTATATTACATCATATGCCATTAATTCGGTGGAAAATTGTTTTATATGACCTCTAGCTCTCTGCAGCAGTGGGTTATTAAGATGAAAGGTCAATAGACACTGAAGCACCAAGAAAACTGGTACAGATATGCGTATAGAAATACAGAAATATGTAAAAGGCAGAATACCGCACTGCGGTCGGCAGCGCCTATATAAGACAACAAGTGTCTGGATCAATTGTTAGATCTGTTACTGCTACTACAATGGCAGGTTATCAAGATTTAAGTGAGTCTGAACGCGGTGTCATAGACGGCGCACGAGCTACGGGACACAGCATCTCCGAGGTAGCGATGATTAGGGGATTTTACCGTACGACCATTTCACTAGTGTACCGTGAATATCAAGAATCCGGTTAAACATCAAACCTCCGACATGGATGCGGCTGGAAAAAGATCCTGCAAGAACGGGACAATCCAAGACTAAAGAGAATCGTTCAACGGACAGAAGTGTAACTCTTCCACCGATTGCTGCAAAAATCAACGTTGGGCCATCAACAAGTGTCAGCGTGCGAACCATTCAACGAAATATTATCGATATGGGCTTTCGGAGCCAAAGGCCCACTCGTGTTCCCTTCATGACTGCACGACACAAAGCTTTGCACCTCGCGTAGGCCACTCAACACCGAGAATGGACTGCTGATGACTGGAAACATGTTGCCTCGTCGGACGAGTCTCATTTCAAATTGTATCGAGCGGATGGACGTGTACGGGATGGAGACAACCTCATGAATCCACGGACCCTGCATGTCAGGAGGGTACTGTTCAATCATGTTGAGGTTCTGTAATAGTATGGGGCGTGTGCAGTTGGAGTGATATGGGAACCCCGATACGTCTAGATACGACTCTGACAAGTGACACATACGTAAGCATCCCGTCTGATCACCTTCATCCGTTCATGTCCATTGTGCATTCAGACGGACTTGGGAAATTCCAGCAGGACAATGCGACACACCACACGTCCAGAATTGCTACTCTTCTGAGGTTAATCACTTCCGCTGGCTACCAAACTCCCCAGACATGAACATGATTGAGCATGTCTGGGATGCCTTGCAACGTGGTGTTAAGAAGAGATCTACACCCCTCGTACTCTTACGAATGTATAGACTGCCCTGCTGGATTCATGGTGTCAGTTCCCTCAAGCGCTACTTCAGGCGTTTATCGAGTCAATGCCACGTCGTGTTGCGGGATTTCTGCGTGCTCGTGGGGACCCTACACGATATTAGGCAGGTGTTCCAGTTTCTTTAACTGTATTAAAACAGTAGTCTAGGCTCACGGCGTGAAACAGGTAAAGCACACACCTCCAGATGTAGGAAAGCATAAATACGCGTACCGCCCTAAAGCGAGGAACACAATTCTTAGCCCCGGAATGACGTGTTAAGACACAGAACGGAGGAATGCAGTTGCAATATGTACATCTATTGCCTACGAGTCTGCAAAACTTCTTATACTCTTGTATCGCTGGTAGTCGACTTCGTAGACTACTAGCTACACAGACTCGGGGAATCTCGGACAGACAGTCAGAAGTACACATAAACAGGAATGACTGTTTTCCGTCCACTCTCCAGCGATCTCCACGCACCCTGGTGGTGTGAGTCTCCCCACAGGGGTTGGTACACCGGTACTACATTTCTGCCGTCAGTCGCGTCCCCTCCAGCAATGTTTCCTGTTTCTATCCGCGTACCGGCTATACAGATTGCCCCACGAGGAGTGGTCAACATTTATGTGTATGACAGGAACGCTATTTTGAAGCAACAAACTTCGTATGAACATATGCCCTATTCCGGATGGTCTACGAGATAGAACACATTTCGTGCGACGGGCCAAAGCACTGAAGAAGTTCCCAGTTTGTGGAAGGTTAATTGTAT